>NW_026623820.1:265344-276360 GCF_030028575.1 Malurus melanocephalus | reverse complement strand
TCCTGCTGCTAACTTCAAGAAGCCAAAATGACATCTTTTATCTGCTAGATATTCAGTGACCATAGATGGGACTTTGTGAGTGCCTTCTGTGAAATAAATGTGTTTTTGACATGTATGCAAAGATTACCATTTCCTATGCTCCTGTTCCAAGGGACCTGAGCCTTTTTCCAAAGGAGAATTATTATTCCCTTATGATGATCTCCATGAAGTTGGCCTAGTTTTCCAGCAYAGCCAGAAGAAACAGAGGGATCTTCCCATTTCCTGGACCCGGCTCCAGGCTGCTCCCCAGACGGTGTTCACCCRTCCAGCTGCTCTCATCTCTCGGTGGGACTAATGATAAGGTTAATTGGGACAGAAAATGCAGGAGAAGAAAGGGTGCACAAAGATGGGGTGGGCTTCTGGCAGTTTGCCTTGAGAGCAGCCTTGACCTTATTTCCACCAGGATGGCCAACAACAAGATGCAGATGATATTAGACCAGGATATGTCATCAGCACTGAAGAGAACAAACTATCGAAGGGAAAAACTGATGATGGCTGGAGACCAGAACAATGCAGGGCTGAACAGCACTTGAGSGCACAGGCACAAATATGAGAACTGCCAGCTGTGCTGTGAGGAGGAGGGTGGAAAGGAAGGAGCAGATGASAGGACCATCAGTTAATTGGCCCCACAGTGACATGCTCTGGGCTAGGCGCAACTGCAGTTAAGGAGGGCAGAGAGGAGATGGACATACTGCTGCCTCAGCCACTCAATGTCACAGAAACCACACCAGGCTGCACTAATGAAGAGGAAAGCCCTTGCATAAACCTCATTACTAACACTTTGAAAAAGGCCATGGGACACCAGGACACTCACAGAGAGAATTCACASCCCATAAGGCACAGCTATGTCTTCCCTGAAAAATCACATTATTCCTCCTGCCTCTCAGAGAGGATCAGCCCAAGCACCAGATGTGGCTAGGGATCACTCAARGAAAAGGAGATGAGGAAGACTAGGCTGGCCAGGTGACATACAGCACAGGCCAGCAAACCTGTCTTCTYTAGCAAGGGAACAGAATTTGGCTCCAGGACCCTGCAGAGACCAGACAGGACAAGACCAGCTCCCCTTAATAAAGAAAAAAATACCTAATAGAGCAAAAACTCCCTAATACTAAAAGACAATGATAGCGCAAGAACCAGGAAAATCAGGCCATGAATTAAAACCCAAAAAAGAATTCCACTGCCATAGTGAGACAGGAAGGAATAGAAGTAGGATGTTTAACCAAACTCAATATATTTATGAAAGAGATTATGTTACTCGAGTTCCTGCAATACTCAGGGACTGGACATGCTGACCCAGGAAGTCCTCTCCAGTGCTACTGCCCTGAGYTTTTAAGGAAGAACCGATGTTTCTGAGAATGCTGGAGGCAAAACAGCTACAGAATTGTGGCAAAAACTGCTATGCAGTAAGAAGTCCCTAGGGYTCAAGTCTGAAACAATTCAACTTAAATGAAGACCCTGCCCAGTGGTGTGGCCATATCTACTATAACTACATAAATTTTTTGTGCTAGTATCACATTACTATGTGTATATAAATATACAGCTTATATTCTTCAGTATTACCAGGCTGAGTGACTGCCAGACATCCATCACATTGTAACATGCATGATCTCCTGCTTTACATGCTGTTTCCACAGCAGACTGCTCTGTGAAAATTGGGCACTTGGATAGAGGCATTCCCAGTAAAATTACCTGGTAAGTACTAGCTTAAGATCAGCTTCCTTATTTCAAGAGCATAGATGTGAATCTTCTCCCAGATCACAGAGCTCATCATACCCCAAGTACAGCAAGCACCCAACAATCACTGTCCAGACTTTCGTCTGTTTTTAATTTCTTCCTACTAAATATTTTATTTTTTTTTCATGTATGAATTTTTTTTTTCACGCATGACATTGCATTATTGAAGTCTCAGTTTTCTGCCTTCAGCATAGCTTAGAAGAAGCCGCCTTTCAGGGAGATAAATGCACTGGTTTTAAATGTTGAGCACAGACATGGATAACAAYAGACAGTGAAACAAATACTAATGGAATAAACATTGTAAAAAGGGGAAAAAAATACACAAGCTGGGAGACTTGTCTTCCTTTGTGAGGGCAAAAATAAATTTGTAGGTATTTTGGTATCTGGAATTAAGTACAAATTATGTGGTGATTTTGACTGAACTCAAGACCACCCACCACAGTAGTCTCCCAGCTGWAGGGATGGCAAGAGACACAATCAGGGAGGTGGACAAAGGGGAAGGCCACTGAAATGTGGGCAGTGGTTCAAGTAAGTGAAACAAAGATGCTGCAATTGCTTTTAATGCTGATACAACAGATGGCTGYGATGAAAAACGGTGTTAGACCACAAAACTACCCTGAGAGGTGTTAAATCATTATTTTACAAGTTTAAAAGTTTGTAACAAAGTGACCAGAAGATCAAAGACCATATGCAAGTGAGAAGCAGAGCAGACATGGGGACTTCAGTGGAAGGGGAGTARGCTGGTTGGAGGGCAGGGCTCCAGAATGGGGAACAGTCCACCACTGAAGCCAGTCACCTAGGAAGGAAGGAAGGAAGCTGACAGACATCACCTGATGGACAACCCCAACTCCAGTCCGGGAGCAGCAGGGCAGCCCATGGAGATGGTGAAGTCACAGTCTCCAGGTGTTCAGGAAAAGACTGAACATGGCACTCAGTGCTCTGGTCTGGCTGACAAGGTGGTGATGGACCAAAGGCTGGACTTGATGATCATGAAGGTCTTTTCTAACCTAAATGCTTTTGTGACATCCCTGGACCTGRTGAGACACTGCCCTCCCCTCCAAAGTAGAATTCTCCAATTTTACTAATTAATAGCAATTACTGATTTAGCTCAAAACCAAAACATGTATTTGAGTTCTTTTCCAAAGCTATCATTGATTGGTGAAAGAAAAAAATGAACAATCTCTAGGGATTTTTCTTGAAACTTCAGTCATCACAAACTTCAGCCATCACAATCCCTTCTCCAGACTTGATGTGATCGCTTTAAACCGAAGGAGGGCAAGCTTAGGTTAGATATTACAAAGAAATTATTGCCTGTGAGGGTGGGGAGGCCCTGGCACAAGTTGCCCAGGGAAGATGTGGCTGCCCCATCCCTGGAAGCATCCAAGGCCGCATTTGGATGAGGCTTGGATCAATCTGGTCTAGTGAGACGTGTACCTGCCTATGGCAGGGCACGGAACAAGACAAGCTTAAAGGTACATTCCAGCACAAACCAGTCTGTGATTCTACGACTTAAATCCATCTGCAATGGTAGTAAGGCCAGACTTTTTGGCTCTTCTCTTACAAATCCGSTTCCTGAAACTCCAGCAGTAACTTCTGCCTTAATATACCTGGGACATCCCAACAGTATCGCTGACAAGTCCACTTGCAAAGCCACGAACAGAAAGGGACCAACCATGCAGCAGCTGCTTCACTGCACCAAAGGAAAAAAAAGTGTCTCATCAAAGYGCACTTGGGAATCATAATTTGATTTACGCAGGTAACCCCACTGAGGGAAAACGTGGCCACTGCCTCTGATCATCATTATCAACTGATATTCAGATTATCCTGAACTGCTTTTTAAATAAGTAACAGCTCATAGTGCTTGCTTGCTATTTTAAAGGCAATTTTAGTAACACTCTGATATTTATGAGTAACTGCCATGAGCTTGAGTGACATAAAGAGGATTTGTGCGAACGACCTGTGTTTGGATACAGATTTTTTTCACTCCAAGATTAGTGAGAATAAAGTATGGTTACCAGAAGGCAAGGACTGATGGGCATTACATGTGGAAAACCTGATTCCTCACAGAGAAGTGATTTAGAAATACGTATCATATGGTCCGTCTCTATTGCAAAACAATATCACAAATTGTCTCTGTTACATTCCTTTATATTAACAGAACTTGTAAACTGAAGCATCTATAAATGCATTTCATCCAATCAGTGTAGAATTCATATAATTTGTTAGAAAAAAATATAATAACTAATCATGTGTTTTTAGTAAGTGGCTTTCCAACAGCTGATGTCCTATATCATCTCTAATAAGCTAGAAAAATGTAGTTTCCATGAAAAAAATTATTCTGCATATGAACTTTTGATGGGGAGAAGATCAAAAATGACAAACGAAGGACAAGCTGCTTCTGTGTCTCCCAGAACACAACCCCAAAACATTTGTACTTCAGCTCTCAGTCTCCATTGGGTATCCTCCCTTAGACTAGCTGGTGAGAAACTAGTAGCGAGACACACCTCACTCCACAGCCCAAAGCCAGCACTGGCTGATACCAACGGAGCAAAAGTCCCCAGAACAGCCCCAGAGCACTCGACATCCTTCAGGATGCATCACTGCTGCCAGTCTGAGTTCCACCCACACTGTTACCCTACTCCTCAGTCAAAAAATCTACATAGAAAAAAAATAATTTCTATGATTGCTGGAAACAACCCTAATTTAACAAACCATATCTGTACAGCTTTTTATGCAAAACTGCTGCATAAAGATGAACAGCAAGGTGTGATGGCTCTGCATGGTGGTAACCAGCCAATACAATGCACATTTTAATGCCAGAACAATGCCCACCCATAGCTCCAGCCACTTTGAATTTAATAAATTAATATAAAGTAACTATAACTCAGGTTCCTTTGATGGGATATTTCAAGAGAACAGAACAGTTTTTCATCTCCAACCTCCCAGTATCAATTTAATTGTTGTAACTGGCATTCACACACAGAGAGGAATCAAGACTGAAATCAAATCCTGTTTCCAGGGGAGGATCTTCCCAGTTAAAAGTGAAGAACCCACMCACAACTTGAGGCACAGCCCAGGAGGCTGATGTTGATGGAGAGKTAGGATGGAGACTGTTTTAGACCAGTAATACATGTTCTGGGAAGAAAACAGTTTTCTGGTTTTTGATTGTGTACAATTACCTAGGGAACAGCAGAATTCCCTGTTATACACAGATTTTCACCTCCATAACATGTCATTTGCTGCAGAGTAAGCAGTGCATTGGAAAGAAGTGCAGATAAATAATGCACTTTGTTATATACTGAGGAAAACAGCAGCCATGTATTCTATGTATGACCTTGTAATAGGGGTTTGTAGAGGCAGAGTGCTCATTTATTCTCATCAGAAACTTGTACCTATTCCTTTTTGATAACAAGTTTCCTTGTAGACACTTTCTTCTCTCACTTACACTCAATTGTATGTAAGGATGATAGAGTATCTTTATCATCACTTTTAAAATCTTTTTAAAATTTTAAATCTCAGCAAATGGTACTCTGCCATGGTTCCCAAGTTTCCTTGCAGGTAATGTAAGTGCTATCACTACGTGTACTTCCAGAAAACACATCCTGCATCTAGTCAACACAGAACAGAAATCCGCCCCAGTCCAAAGATGCAAGATGATTCCAACTGGACTGTTTCAATCCCCATTTGCAGTCCCACTTTTCTCCCATACACAGTCCACTTCTAAAATTACTATTTGTCAGAAGCTGCAAAATGCTGTCTCTACACAACATTAAATAAATCTCATGTACTCAGAATGATTTTTCAACCCCTACAAGCACTCAAAAGAATTTAAGGATAATTTATTAGTCCATTAATACATAATTAGAACTTGGGACTAAAACCTTTAACTGGGTGGCTCTTGCTTTCAGTATCAACAATGGATCACAAGTGTCCTCCCCACYGAGTTACCGAGATTCTCGCACGTGATTATTAAGCAATAAAAACACATTTATGAAAATCCTGCGTGTGCCTTACACTGTTTTCCAATTCAACAATTATTCCATCAATTAACACTTATTTTTAATTATTACCCCATATCAAATCAGAACTTGACTTCTAGGAAAGCCACTGAATYTTAAATCTTCTGCTCTTCCTTACTCTAACAGACAGAAAAAAACCCACTTTTTTAGAAGTTTAGAGTTGATGTGGGGAGATGATGTGGTGAGGATGGACTTTTTCCACCACCAGTGCTCCATCCCAGCTCACAGACTGTCACTCCAAGAAGCTGAACAGCAATTCCTATGGCTCCCAGCCTTCAAGACTGAAGGGATGCTCTATATTTCAGCAGTGACAGGCACAGATGCAGCAAGATGACGGAGTGCAGATCACCTTCCCTCTGTTTTGTCTACATCCGTCCCTGTAACCCGAGGATTCTCCTTCCTCTCCATTAGAGGGATTGGATTTCTCACGAGCCAATTCGAAACAGCCCGGTCAGCTGGGCAACCCTGCCCGGCTCTCCTAGGAGCACATCCACGCTCCAGGAAACGGCAGATGCTGACTGGGGAACGATTTCATTAAGGCTCAAGGCATAGTTTTGGTAAAAATAAGTTTCAAAAATAAGATGTTATACTCTAAAAGCAATTCCTTGCTCCAAGGAAACAGCCACAGCTGACACTGAGAAAGGTGGACGGCTATACAAACTACCCGTTTTAAAAACTATTTTTTACACCCCAAATTATGCTGACCTCTCCAGATGCTGATGGCATTGCAAAGTGAATTCCTAATTCCTCAGGAATTCCACAGGATTGCCGCTATTTTGGTTCGGGTTTTTTTTCCTCCCGTTGTCACGGGGCAGCACAGCCGCAGTGGCCCCGGCCTCGCGGTGCGGCGGAGGAGCCGGGCCGGGCCGGGCCCACTAGAGTCCCAAGGGCGGGAGCCCCGCGCCCCCGCGGGAGGGGATGCGCCTCRCCGGGCCCAGGCCCGCCCCCGCGCTCTGTTTCTAGAAGGTACTGGCGGCCGCTGCCCTGGGGCTCCCACCGCCCCCCCCGCCTCCCCTCGAGCAGGGCCCACCGCGGGGGCGCGGGCAGCAGGGACCCGCCAGTGGCGGCGATCGCGGCCACGGAGCGAAGGCCTCTGGTAGGCGGCCCCGCCGCAGCCCCGCGCCACCCCCGCCACCCCCTCGACCCTCAMGCTCCCCTGCACTGGGGTCCCCGTCCGGCCGCAGCCAAGATGGTCGCGGGGCGGCGGCTCTCACCTCCTCGGCCTGCTTGCGCAGCGCCTTCTCCCGCTCGTACTGCGTGAGCAGCTGCTCGTTGTCCTCCCGCAGCAGCTCCAGCTCCACCTCGTGCTCCTGGTTGTCGGTGAGCACCGAGTCCAGGTTCTCCAGAACCGTCACCACCAGCGGCATCAGCTCCTTCACCACCTCCTCGTCGTAGCAGTGGATCAGGCGCTCGAACTCGCGGTAGATGCTGTTGGCGAGGCCCGAGACCCGCTCCGACATCACCGATCCGGAGCAGTAATCATCGCCCGGGTACCCCCCCACGCCGCCATCGTCCAGCTGGATCTCCAACATCCTGCCGGCCGACAACCCTCGGGCCCGCTCCGCTCGACTGTGCTCGACCCCGCTCCGCTCCCCGCTGACGCCGCCGCTGCCACCGGGCCCTGCGCTGCCCCGCCCCGCCCGCCGCGTCACGGACCGCGGGAACCGGTCGGGGCGGAGCGCGGCGGCACCGCCCAGAACCGATGAATCGGCAGCGTGGGGATACCCGTGCCGAGAGCAGGCCTGGCACCGCAGTGCTTCTTGCACCGGAGACACGCGGGGCAGTGGTGATGGCGAGCCGCCCGCGCCGCACACCGCGCCCGCAGCGAGCCCGCCCGCGGGCGGTCCTGTSCCCGAGCCCCGCGGCAGACAAAGCGCGGCGCTGCGGCGTCAGCTGCGCACCGGGGCTCCGCGCAAGGCGCGATGGGCGAGCGAGGTCCCTCGCTGCGGCGTCACCCGCAGGGACACCGAGCACGAGCCAGCGCATGCCCGGGTCGCGCCGCATCTCGGATACGCACTGGCTCTGGGACCCGCGTCAGAGACCCGGCATAGCCGGGTTGTTATTTCCAAGATCAGGCACCTGTAGTTACTACGGAGAAAGCAGACAAGGGCCTGTTCAGTCAGGGATGAACTGACAGCCAGAGGGCCAAATTTGCCATCTTAAGTCCTAAAACAAAATCTAGCACARCCGCCGAATTTCATCAGTAGACTTCCCAAGGCAGCAGCAACACGCACCAAATTATGAGCAGCCTCCAGCACACCTCAGCAGGTGTCACAGAAGGCAGAGTCTGCCACATCCTGGGCTCAGCTGAGTTTGGGCTGTAGAGTTGGAGGAAGACAGCAGGAATCATTCTTCTCTGTACTGAGTCCAGCCTGGCAGGTGAGAGAAAGAAAGGGTTTGGGAAAAGGTTCCTCATATTTTATTTGGCTTAGAGTTCTTTAGAAGAGTGCAATTCCAAAGCCATGACTAGCAATGACCCTAAAAGCTTCATACTGCATAAAGGCAAAGAACTTCAATCCTACCCAGGAAGCCTGCTTGCAATGGGAATATCACATCTTACTGGTAATTAAGAGTTTGAAGTTTTAGGACTGTTTTGTTCTATGTTACATCATTATAGCTGGCAATATGCTGATAGACTATAGATTCATAGCATAGCAGCTTTTAGACAGCTGCTTTTATAGCAAAAACCTATTTAGCTCTAAAAAAAGTAGAATTGAGAGAGAAGAATGGAATGGAACAGAAGGGAATGGAATAGAGTAGTACTAAATGAAATAGGTGTAATTCACTTGGAATGGTCCTACAATAATTGAGGTTGAGGTGTAATTAGTTAAGGGATGGATCACCAGTAGATCATGAAGCATCTGAATGTAGCAGCCAGATTTTCAAATGTTTCCTCACAGAGCAGACCCAGCCAAACACATCAGAGGCACCAAGTGCATAGRTATAAGAAACAAATGGGAAAAAACTGCTCAAAAATTTAAAAACMCATCAAGCCACCCCTGTCGGGTGTTGATTCACTCTGGGAAACTTTATAGACCAGGAGTTGTACTGTCAYTCACAACAAACACAGGATGACAACAAACACAACTGCGTGCTGTATTAAATGCATGATTGCATTYAAAATGTTATGAATAAAAATGTACAGGTGAAAAGAGAGAAAAGCAAGGCAGGCAAAGAAAGAGGTAAGGCTTATTCATTAACTCCATATCACACTGAACTTCTAATCTCATATAATCTAGAGAGCATGTAAAAACATTTATAAAGTGTTCTTGCATTTTGCCCACATAAATAACAAACTGAAACCACGGGAGTGACACAAACTAAAGCCTATTGAACCACAGAGCCTGATGAGGTCATGGCATTACCCACYCTTCTGACTGTGATCCCAATAGGTCTAAGGGGCATCTCTGAGAGGAGGGGATATCAGATGAACTGCRTCTCCTTTCTACAACAGACAGTTGGTTCAGGTCCAGTGACATTGTTAAAGATCTTGCTGAAAGACAGTGATTGCCTTGAATTGTACATTAAAATATGAATTCCTATATTTATAAATTCATAAATAACTTGAAGTCTAGAGATGAGTCAAAATGGCAGGAATGTTATGTGTGAGAAAGAATTAAAATATACCACTTCCAGATGAAAGTTGGCAAGCAAAGTATTTGCTTATTCTATCCCTCTTGGGATTTTATTGCATCTAGCATAGGAGTTTATCTAGGATTCAAATTATTATTTGCTTAGCACTAGCAACATGCTAAAAMCTGACTGCGCTATAGATATGCAATTGTGTTATGGCTGCAAGGGCCCTTTCCTGAATAGCTTACCCTTCCAAATAGGCAAAGTAAAGACAACACATAAGGAGTGAGAAATTGCTAGAAACACTGAGACTATGTAAGGAAAATCAGGATTGTTTTGTAATAACCACATGATCTTGATTAACTATTCGTTTTTTTTCCCTTGGACAGTTGGAACTTTGCTGTGTGTGAAAGAATAAGCATTTTTAGGTTTCTACCTTGATTGCACGCATCCAGGGAAAATATGATACTTTTATTAGTACGTAGAATTCACCTTCAATTAGTATTCAGCTGAAATTCAAGAAATTCACCTTCAATKAGTATTCAGCTGAAATTCAATGTKGTTTCTACAAAAGAAAAAGGACCACAGTACCCCAGGACAGTTGTGATAGGGGAAGAATTTATATAAACCAGGTTTTCTTTACATATTATTCTTGTATTTACAGATTATTCTTGTTTAAAAATACACGGAGAGCAGGAACTACTTGTGCTTCTTTCARTAAGGCAGTATCTGGAGGCGTGACTGACAAACTACCTGTAAGGATGGGARTGCATAAAACTTTTTTTTAAAGATTTATCTCTGTTTAGCCTAAGAACTGGTTAGTGACATTCTTATTTAAAWTTTTTTAAAGAATGTCTGATTTGGCTTCAAATAATTTAATGAATCTCATCTCCCATTGCAGAAGCTTCTTCCATATTTGTTAAGGTTAGGAAAACCTATTGTGGTAGTTTTACAAAACCTCATTCACCCAGTAATTTCTGAACAGTGGCAGTGGCTAGTGCTTTGGCCAGGGAATGTATGTTATAGAGATCATCACTGTTCATTTTTAAATAGACACTGCCCTATATCTTGGAAACCCTTACCAGTATCTCCACCTTTAAAGTTTTTATTTTTACTTTACAGCCATGGGGTCTCCTACAGGACTCAGGAGCTACTTCAAATCAGACATCATCCTTGTTAGATACTCAGAGACCATGGACTCTACTGTTTGTTCTGTTTTCATCTGACTGCAGGCTCTGTGTATTTTTCTACACAGAGTTTCTATTAATTAAATGGGCTGGAAAAAAGTAGATAAAACTATGGGTCGGATACCCTCACARCCATGACAGTTTTGTATAGACTAGCTGTGTTCATCTACTTGCCTTACCAAGCACTTCATCATCATTTGGCAAACAATACTCTCATTAGTCAAAATGTAGTTAATGGCTTCAGTGTAGCATGTTTCTCTCTTAACCAACAGAGAAACAGGGGCATGCACTGGTTTGTTCTCTCTAATCCTTTATATGGCTTCAGCGTGGTAAGTGGCACTGGTATAAATGTGCACAATGAACAAAATAAAAACATGTTCAATCAGGCAAGACTGTGAAAATACCAAGCAGGATCTCAAGATGCTGCTTCCTGTCCAGTACTAATGGTGCATCAAGGAGGTGTT
>NW_026623820.1:138324-265247 GCF_030028575.1 Malurus melanocephalus | reverse complement strand
AGGGAAGGGAAGGGAAGGGAAGGGAAGGGAAGGGAAGGGAAGGGAAGGGAAGGGAAAAGGAAAATAGAAGGGGTAGGGAAAGCAGAAGGGGAAGGGAAGTCAGCCAGGGAAGGCTCCGGAGAGATTTTGTTTAGTGTTCATAAAACATTGGTGAAAGCAACTTTCATTCTGTGGGAAACCCCTGAGATTCATAAACATGGATTTCCATATCCCTGAAGGCAACTCCTAGTCTTCCTTCGCACTCTAATTTAAGTTCTTTAAAGAACATAAGAAAGCAGAGGTGAATTCACTATAAGTACTGTGATTCTGTCTTTGAAATCCTTCAGGCAGYTACATTTTTACAGTCTTTTGATCAAAACAGAGGTTTATAAAATTTGCTATAAGTTCTTTTTCARTCAGCTGGTTTGATGAAGCTTGAAGTGCCCTGCTCGTTGCTGTACTGCGGTGGTTTAACAACGAAAAAGTTATTTTCTCCTCAGCCTCTCTTCAGTGCACTTCAGTAGCATTTCCTGGACAGTATTGAAAATGGCATCTTCACCTAAAGCAAATGTATTTTTGCCACAGTTCCCCAAATTAGCACATACCCAGTTATTGTGCATCTTTTGATCTGTCACAATAAGCTGCTGGACTTGTGCGCTACCTACCTTGTCCCCAGCACTCACAGCTGAAGGTCCCCTGAGAGCTCTGTCATGTATCATGAAGTCATGGGTGAATGGTGCAGCATTCCCTTCTGACAGCATTGTGCTRATTGCCAAACCCTGAGTGCAGTGGGATCTACTCAGAGGAGTTGCAGGATAAGGATCCTGTCTTGCAGCTCTGCATTCTATTATTTCTCATTGCTGTGTTATTAATATCAAAGTGTGCTTTTCAGGGAAGATGATAAATCACATTCACAGTGGATATGATCACCACAAGTGCATGCAAAGTGTAAGTTCAGGGTTGGTTTCTTTCTATTAACTTGCATGTGGACTTTTTTAGTTTTTTACTTCATATTAAATCAATGAGTAGACCTTGAACTGAAGGTAAAAAAGATTTCCTGAATGAGGCCAAGATGGTCTAGCCTGCTGATCTTATAGAGATTTTACTGCTGATGCCTGTATCACTTGGGTCAAAGTTACAAGATTTACAAGAGTTACAAGATTTATAAAATACCTACGTAACCTGAATTATAGTGTTTTAATACTTATATAAYGCAAGTCATAGCTTTTAATACTTATATAATCTGAATCATAACTTCCTATATAATGTAATAGCCAAATGTAGTTCACTAGTTGCTTAATGCTTAAGRAGGCAAAAACTYGCCAGGTGGATAACCTCRAAAAATAGGTAAGTATAGMTAATTGGGAAACAGCAAGATGAACTAATGAGAAATTGGGAAATGTAAAGCCAATTAGCCACAAGATGAAGMATTTAGACCAGCTAGATCCAGAAAGCCCAAGGARCACCATAACTATGCATGCTCTGAAGAAGCTGAAAAGTTCAGATGGAAGGAAGACCTTGAGGCTTCCTCGCAGAAGACCCCCAAGACCACTTAAATTGGGGAGGCACAAGCGCAGTATAGAAAAATTATTTGTAATCAYGAGGTAACCTTATGTAAATTAGTTCTGGGCAAGTATATGATGACGCTATGCTGACATAGCAATATTAAACAATACTTACTGTATAAATAAGACACAACACTTGACAAAGGTGGATGAGTTGGGTGGAGAGATCCCACTCACCTCCAGTGCTGCAATAAACAAATACCTGCTCTAGACACTGTCTATAGACACCAGTCTATAGGGTTTTATTTCTAGCCTGTCTTTTTGGACTTCACTCTCCTATAAAGTATAGTGGGGTCAGAAAGCTGTATTATACATAAATCATGGCCTCTGCCAGGACAGTATCTCACATTCAACTAAGAAAGAGCAGAAATATGATAAAATATGCAGACGTTCATGATAATCCCAGACACGCTGGCTGCTGTTAAATGTTTTACAGTAGCCCTTCAGCACCCAATAGCTTCCATCCAGTGAGAGACAGAAAGATGAACAGAATAGGATGGGAGATAGCCAAAGTCACTTTTGTGCATATATTCAGCACCAGCATGCTGTTTTCTTCCYTTGTCCTGGACTCCAACCCTAACCCCACTTTTCCTGCTGTACTCTCAGCTGACAAGCTGGAGATGCAGACAGGCCTGGCTTGGGACAACTTTTTCAGGCAGGAAGGTGSAGCTGCACATACCTTAGTGCCTCAGATTTACAGCAACTCCATTTATTTCCATTGCTTTGTATAAAGCAATGTCTAAAGGAGACAGACTCCAGCAGAGATGCCAGAAACCTAAGCTGCATCTAAAAGTGACCTTCAGAACAAATTTCRGGTGATAGACAGATACTCAGGTATGGCAATAAAGGGTGCAGGACAAGTACCAAAGAGTTAAGCTGCATTTATTAGAAATTCAGCAAGGAGACTCTAATAAATACTTCCTCTGTGATAAGAACAAAGAATATAATTGACCAACAAGACTCCTTAACTCTGTGCCATAGTAAATCCAGAGTGAGTTTATGTCTGTGCTGAACCTGTGGGAGGGATGGTCTCTAAGATAGCTGGGATGAGCTATAGAAATGGAACAGCAATACCAGGGAAGAGGATTTATTAATTATAAGTAAGAGACCTCTCACAGTAGCAGGACATTGCAGGACAAAAAGAACAGCTCATMTCTCAAACACTGAAGCAAACTCAGACCAGCATGGGGTTTCCTGCCACTGTGAACCCTTCTCCTTCCTGCTATTCATGCCATGCTTTGGGATTTTCCTCCCATCCAGCCCCAATGTGAGCAGCACATTCTGTGTTGACAGCATCAGGCAATAATGCTGTTTCAGCATCCACCACATCTRCAGCCCAAGGAAGGGAGAAATCATAGGGCAGGGCAAAATAAAAACTTCTACATGGAGCATAAGTGATGTGTAAAGCAACAGCATTTATAAAAACAGACTTTGAGGATACCTTGTGGACTGACTGTTCACAAGTCAGATGCTCCTAAAATTATTCTTGAACTATTTTCAGTAGACATTATTGTTGAAAAACTTTTGTTTAACATCACATTCCCTGCTGTGTGTGAACCTTTGATCCACTGACACAGGAGTGGGAAGGAACTCCTGACTTCCCAAATTCTGCTGCCAGCCATGAAGGATGGACTGCCATGTCACAATCTTGTTCATGTATTTCCCAAGTTCCATTTAAGACCAGGTAAGGCGCTGGGCTGCACAGGTGCCATTGCGGTGTTTGCCTTATTGATGGCTCTTTATGCCTAGTTTGACCCTGCTCCTATGATAACAAGGAACCTCTAACATTTGRCTGGTTTCTATCCATCTGTTTGTGCAGTGTTCCCTTTCTCTCTTCGGAGTCTGCTCTTCCCCGTGTCTTATATAAGACACTTCCAGTAACACACCTCTAGAGATGCCTTTTTCCATCAGAAAATCGTATTTTGGACTCCTGACCAGTTTATATTGTGCTACACACCAGTTTCTTCTCTACTGCTGTTCCCACCTGGATTTACCATCTGACTCCTTCCTTTCATGTGAACAGTCTCATTCGCGTTACGAAATTCCCTCTCTCTGATCGAGGTCAGTTCCTCCAATTTATCTCGCTGTTTCGGCTCCTCTTCCCTTAGTGTCTCCCCGGCCCCTTCCTGCCGTGGCTCAGCTCTGAGGAAGGCCGGCCCCAGGCTCCAGGCGGCGGGCGGGCCGGGACCGGGGGCCTGCGATCAGCCGTGGCGGCAGCGGAGCGGGCTGAGCACGGAGCGCGGCGGSAGGCTGCGGCTCGGCTGGGCCCCCGCACCGAGTGTGCGCCTGGGGCTCGGCAGGACCCGCGGCAGAGCCGTGAGGGGAACGTGAAGAGGGTCCGCTCTGCCTGAGCCTCTTACAGGTTTGCCGTGCTACTCTTCAACTGCCTTTTCATCTTCGGCTCCTACTTCTGCTTCGACATCCGTAGCGTCCTGCAGCAGCACTTCAGGGCGTGAGCGCCGGGGGTTGATGCTGCCGGTATGTGCTGGGCCTCCGTCCAGSCCATGCGAAAAGGGGCTGAATCACAGCAAAACGGAGGCTTTGGTCGCCAGTGGAGATTCCAAGCCTGTTTCTACGTCGCTGTCGRAGTCAGGCTCTACGGTCTTTAATCAGATGCTGGAGGTGAGTGGTTGTTACTGGCATATCCACTGTGGAGATGCACGARCTGGGGGAAGCCGTGAGGAGTTTGGGCTTTCTCTGCTGCCGGGATAACTGGGAATGTGAGGCCTGCCCTTGTTCGATGGTTCTTGGCTCCCCATCAMCGCACTAACGAAGTTCGGTCAGGACTTCACACCACTGCACGTAGGAGACGCATAGAATTGACTATCAGTACCCGCCCTGGGCTGGAAGACAGCACAGTTGGAGGTAGGGTGCAAGGAAAGTTTTTCTTGATCTCCAGATCCGAATCTCCAGGCACTACAGGCGTCATTTTGACACGTTTGTTGGCTCAAAGACAGAGACGTTCAGGAGGATCAGAGGAGGACTATGTCTTGTAAAAACTAGTCCGTTTCAAATGCTGGAAAATGCTATTGTTCAGGGTTCAGACTGACATCCGAGTAGATTGCTGGGATTTCTCCAGAGATGCAAGAGTGCCAGAGCCTAATTTCTGAACACCTGACAAATACTTGACTCATTTTCCTGTCATGTCTGCATTAGTTTCATGTCTCCTGAGAGGATTTGCCTMACATGTGCCGTCTGCTGGCAGGTCGGTGTGTGTACGTGGAGAGTCTGTGTGCCTCAGTAGCCAGGGAGGAAGGAGTAACTAGAGCTTGCAAGTAATTTTTTTTCTTCATTTGAATGCAGTTAACATTCAGACAGTGAAATCCAGGTTATATTGGATACAGTTTGTTACTGCAAACACAACGGTTCCCCCCCAAAAAAATAAGTCAGTATTTATTCCTCAATCTTCCATAACTGCTCTAGGTTTGTGGGAGAAGAGTTAGTTATTTATTTATGGAATACAGGAAAGGCTATGTCACGTTTTGTAATCTAGGTAAGTTTGCAGGGTAGTGAAACTAAGCCATATTTTCCTGTTACTCATTCTATGAAACAGAGTTTTTATCTGTTGACACTTTTCACATATTTTTACTCTGGTGAATTTAGCCTTTTCCTGCCTCCCACCAGTGCTACCAAGGTAGTTGGAGCAGCTGGGACAAGGGCTTGCAGTGAAGCACTTCATTCTAGAGAGCTGTTTCCCTGCATCCTCAGATATTTCTGCTGCAGAGAGGGGTTGTGAATATGATGGCCATATAAAAACCACATGATTAAAATCACATTTCTCTTGTGATTATTCAAGGTGTTAAGCTTGTCCTTGCTGGTGTGAAGACCCAGCACTCACCTTCTAATGCAGATGGATTTTCGGTAGCTGGAAGATCCTGGGGGGGCAGTTCCTGGTCACGCAGTGTTGAGGAGATGTTGCTTTTCAGCAGCAAAACTAACATTATACAAGGCAGGGTCCTGTCAGTCATGACCGACTCTTTCTTATTGCAGCATGCCAGGTCTACCAGTTTCTTACTCTTCAGCAAATGCTTTAGAACTATGAATACAGACTATCACTGTACATGCTGCTTAAGACTTTATATGAYGGGATGAGGAGTCGGATCAAGGCGAACTATAGCCAAGAAACTATGGGATCAGATAAAGCTGATAGTGCAGTCTCCTGGCTTTTCTTTTGGACTGAAATGTRTATAAAAGCACTGAGCTCCTCCTGCTGCTGCCACAGGAATGGAAAGAGAAGCCATGGCCAGTCATTTCCCATTTGACAAGGGCTTGCTGTCTGGGAGAAGACACAAGTCCCATAATGCCTGGCTGGTCATGGAGGTGGGAACTGAGCAGGAGAAATAGAAATCTAGTAGRGAATAACTTCATTTTTA
Organism: Malurus melanocephalus; assembly: GCF_030028575.1. Taxonomy (NCBI): domain Eukaryota; kingdom Metazoa; phylum Chordata; class Aves; order Passeriformes; family Maluridae; genus Malurus; species Malurus melanocephalus. Next base: position 259,330 of record NW_026623820.1, on the reverse strand, counting down.
AAGGCATGCATGAGTTTTTGTCTGTATCTGGTCTGTGCCTGGTACAGAACTTGACCTGCCCCAATGGAACTCACCATAACAGCACCGGGAGTAATGGCACACTAGTGGGTGTGGAAAGCTTGGGAGTAACTCCAGCTCAGTATAACCTGCTGTATRCAGTCTATACTTGGACATGAATCACTTCGCTCTACTTTGAGGGTGGGGTGTTTTGGTAGCTGCTTCCAGGCAGTGAGACGCACATTTTTGTTTTGGTTTTCTCCTAGAAATGAAGTAKTGGTTATTCTGGCTACTGAATAGCCAGATTGATAAATTGGGAAATCACTGTAAATTCTGGGGTTCAATGAATTTATTCTTGTACTGATGTGGACTTTCAGGTTGCCCTTTCAGTGCAAAAAGATGATTAAAACTCCCACTGTAGTAAAATCACAGAGGGGTAGAGCACAGGGATGCCTCTGTGTGTGGGTGTGGGTGTGGGATGGTCAGCTGAGCAACTGAGACATTCATCCTTTGACCACTGACTTAACCTGAATTGACACAGCATGGCAGCAAACACACTTTTCTCTGACACAGATGTGACAGAGACTAGTTTTATATGTTTTCAGTGGGACAAACTGAAAAAGCAGAGTTCTGTTCCCAGCTCTGGCACTTGCTCTCGTGTGTGCTGAAAGCTAAGACCCAGCAGTCCCAGCAAATGCAGTCATGCTCTGTATCACAGAGGTAAATGTCTTAGAGAGGAGGGAGAGGCACAGAGGAGACCATGTCCTCTAGGTCATTGTCTGCAGTGGAGATCAGGGCAGGGTCAGAGACTACATTCAGAGTCCAGTGCCACTTGCTTTGCCTCTCTAACCTTCCCCCATGATAATATCATTATCTTGAGGATTGCAAAATCATTTTATAGAGACCAGACTTTACAAAACTGAAAACTGAGAGTAAACTGATGAGGTTTACCGGTGTGTTTTGAGGCTGTTCTTTACCTTTTTACCACAGAATGCTTTTGTCCTGATTTCAGCATGTCTGTTGAGGTTTGTGCATTTTTTTCTGTTTCTCCCTACCTGGTGTTTTCTCTCTTCTCACTGTGCTGGGATCATCCATCTTTGCTTTAGGCTCATATTTCAAGGGCTTGCCATACCTCTTCCCAATGATGTTAACAGGAAAACTGCTCTTTGGTTCCAGAAATGGGTCACTCACTGGTACAGAGTTCACATTTACATATTTTCATATTTTCATATTTACATCTCACCAAAGGGTCATGATACATTTTTATTTTGCCTTCTAGACCCTTGTCTTATCAGTCAGCTTCACCTGCTCTTCCCCAAGGACTTGTGTTGCTGGCAGAACACTGCTTCTTGAATACGTGCTGAAATGTTTAAGTCTTCTTGTCTAACAAATTTGTCTTTCTCTCAAGGGTGGGGGCTCACGTGATTTSTCTGCCTTTGGAGTTATTTTTGCTTTCCTTATAGGAGGGATAAGTTCACCTCCCATGCCCCTGCATGATTTAGAACATTTTAAAATGGACTGTGAGGCTGGAACATACTGCCTTCCTTTGGCATGTACAGAGTATTCCCCTGCCTAACTCTCCAGCTTGAGAGAGCTGTTGCTTCTGTGCCATGCTCTTGGTGAAGCCTGTCTGTTCAAGAGAGGATTCTTTTCTTCTCCAAGTTGGGCAGAATCATATCACAGCCTTCTGGTTCAAGGGGAGAGAGCTGGCACTGGCATCTGGACTGACTCTCCTGTCTTGGGAGTGTCCTCAATTTCTTCTTCACCCAGCAGTTTGAGACAAAATTGGAATGCAGTGGACACTCTGGGGAGGTGAGTTTCTTTGGTGTTTTCTAGATCCAGGCCACCCTGTTTTGTTCAATGATTAAAAGAGCCTGAAAGAGGTAGTTAGGTAAGCAGGAAGTGGCACATGATTTTCCAGTTTTTCCTGTTGCTTTCTGTGTGCAATGAGTGATATTTTCCACACTGATGTCAGAAAACTCTAACTCTCTAGCCTGACAGTTTTGTTTTCTTGACATATTTTAACATCTGCAGTCCACATAGTACTTAATATAGGCTTATTCCCATGGAATAGRAACTTCAGAGTAGAAGAGACAGGAATGAAATGTATTTGTTATTCTGTACTTTGGCTAGCAGAACATGCTGGTTCTGCAGCAGTCTCTGTACTTGTTCCAGCAGATGTCYTTCACACAGCTGATTGAAACCACGTTTAAATTACTGTGAGAAGCAGAAACTGAATTGCATAYTTCTTAGTGTTAATCTGTTTCAGGGCTCATACCTTTAGAAGATTTGAGCTTCTCTCCTCTTTTGGGTCCAGTAAGACTTGGTCTGCCTCTAGTGGAAAGGATGGTCTATTCCACAGAGGGGTTAAATGACACATGGGTACTCTGCTGGAATCGTGATGGGACACCTGCTTCAGGGCCTTCTGTGTGTACAAAGACTTAGTGATTATAGAAAAGTGTTAAAAACCAAACAAGGTAGTATGGGCCATCACCTATGGRAAAGAGGATAAACAGGTGAGACAAATCTCTTGCAGAAATTGAAACCCACTGGTGTCCTCTGATTCTAGCTCTCAGAGAGAAAGCTGTGGTGGGCAAGGGGTGCTACATCCTGTCTTAACATTTAGTTTTGTGCTCAGGTAGCKCTTGCAAGCACAGCACAGTGATTTCTGTAGCCCTTGAAGGGCTCAATACATCAGACAAAGTGTGCATGCATTTCAGAAGCTGTTTTGGCTCTTTGAAAAACAAAATGGGTACAGAATTCTTCCTAAGAAGGATGTCTGTGGCAGAAGTCCACTGCCAAACTTGCTTTGATGTATGCAGCATAACGAGACTCACTACTGTGGAGCTGCCTGTGCTCACAAGTCAGTTTGCTGTGGTAACTGCAGCAGGTCACACCAATTAAGAGGTACAGCCTGGCTTCCTGTACAGCCCTGAGATGCTGCCCCTGCTCTGGGGACAAGGAAAGTTTCCCAGTGTCTGCCTTGCTTTTACCATGGGTTTATTGCMCAGGCCTGCTGCAGGTCAGGAGCGTTCTGGCCATAGGCCAGCTGAGCGCTGCCTGAGAGGCTCAGGTGGCTTTAGCTTCACTGGCCTCAGGCAGTGCTGCAGCCATGGGAGCTCAGTGGGCAGAGYTCAGGCATTGACAGGGTGGTGCAAGGTGTAGGGTCCAACTCTAAGTTTCAAAAGAAGCCAGGCTTAGGAGCCATGGAGAATTCAGCATGCAGTGGGTTGTCATTCAGTGCTGTCCACTCTGAGGCATTTATAACAACYGTTGTTTTTTCCCAGAGAGCCTGCTCTCTGTGCTACAGTTTGTTTCAGCCCTCACAGTCAGTGCACTTGATAAAGTGGGCGTGAAGCAGATGGGCTTCAATTATCCAGCAAGGATCCATAAAAGTGATACATGGTGCTTTTCCATCTCCATCCTGGAAATAAATCCCAGGTGCAGGAGCACTGCCTTCGGAGTGCAGGGAAGGCYGCAGCAACAGGAGCCAGTCCTGGCCAGGAGAGGTCTTTCCCACCCCTCCGTTTGGCCCTGCAGAGCACTGCTGAGCAGATTGCATCTGGGAGCCACCAGCCAGAAGTTCCCYGCCTAGAGCCTTCCAGAGAGCTGAGGTAGCCCTCAGAATGGGAGTAGCTTTCTGAGTCAGTTATTTCCTGACTGTAGGTGGCTCAGAGGAGAATTCTGTGCACAAAACTATCCGGTAGCCTCCTTTTGAACTGCTTCCTGGCTCATAGGATCCACGATAGCAAACAGCTAATCWGGTTAGTACCAAACTATCTCTTGCCAGCCCTTATCTTCAATTCCTTTTTGCATTCTGCTTTCTAGGAACGAGCATTGCAAACAATTTTGGTCTGCAATTTTTATGTCACTTCGATCTATTAGATGCCTTCTCCTTCTCATGTCAGTACCCTCAACTGGTTTCTGTAGCTGTATTATGACTGCTGTTAATATTGTACTTTTCTGCTGTGTTTCACTTAAGGATGTGCAGTAGACTGTTAACAGAGCCTGCTCAAAACAGTCTCTTGCAGCCAGAACCTTTATAAAAATAGGAAAGTTTTTTTGTTTTCTTTACTGAATAGTGTTAAAGAAGGAATGTTTTAAGAGTCAGCGCATCCCAAATTTCTCTTCTAGGTGCATGAACTGCCTTTCATTTCCCTTTTACCTGCCATTACTTCTTAAATCTCTCATGCCCTTCAGTAGCTTGCAGAAAGTGGCACTGGTGTGAAGCTGGGCTATTTTCCTGGGGAGTGAGGGCACATTYTGTCTTTGCAGATCTTGTCTTTGCAGCAGATTCAGGACATCACCTCTGAGGACCGGCTTCTGGTCCTTACCATCATGTTCTTCTGCAATGGAGTCTTCTTTGTGGCAGACGCCAGGTGCTGTTCTGTGGCTGTGGCCCMCTGACATGAGCTGGCAGAGCCTTGCAGGCCTTGATTTTGGGCTGACTGGGAAATACAAGGGTAATAGGCTYGTTCCTTCCACTCACATGGAAAAACATACCTTTAACACCTAAAGGTTTGAGGATTCTTTGACCTTTCTTTCCCTTCAAAGATAAGTGAGGCTTCTGAAAGACAGCAAAAATACCTAAAAGGAAGATGATTCACATCCAATATTTAAAGCTTCAAACACTGCCAAAGAAGGATCAGAAGGATTTGAGTGAAGGGAAGAAATACTTCATTTAGAAAACAGCCCATAGACATTTCATCTTTGTGACAGACCAGCAAAGTGGGTGTCTCCTGAGCTGGCCAGGGTGTCAGCTTCATAGGCCTGGTGCAGCTCTGCCCTGCAGCTGCTGCACTGTGTCTGAAATATAACTGGGCTTGCTCAACTTGGGTTTGTAAAAGAGGAAGCCTTTGTATCTAGTGCAGGCTTCAGACTTCCTTTTTAATGCCTGCCTTTACTTAAAAGAAAGCAGCAACCTGACCATTTAAATTGAGACCCCTGCTTTTCTCCTGGGCTTTGCCACAGACTTGTATTAGTGCTTTGTTCCCATTTGTGGATGTGGCTTCTGTCACATAATGAGGATGAACTTTTATATTGGGTAAAGCCTGCAGTAAAAGAARTAAAATTATTTTGGTAGTATTTTATTAGTTATGTGTAGGAAGCCACTGTGAAGTCAGGAAGAAATGTCATCAGCATGACAACTGATGGGAAAGCCAAATCAAGTTTAAGTAGCTACAAGATCTCTAAATAAACCTGTGAAAGCTGTTACACTGAATGACTACATTCTGTAAAGAATCTGAGGAAATCTAATAGAATTTGTGATTGTTCCTAACCAAGGTGAAATGACTCCTGCTAGATTGTGGCTTCAAAATATCCTTGGCCTCCACTTGCTACACTGCTTTTCAGTGCTGAAATCCTGCACTTGCATTTTTCAGTGGGAAAGTCCYACGATGAATTTCCAAACCACATGCAGAAGTGCTGTAAACTAATGTTGGAGATTTGTGTACAGAAGAAAATACGTGTTCAGAGCTGATTTGTGTGTTAATACACTGGCTTAAAAGCAGTTAACTTCAGCCTCTTTGCTGAAGTAATCGAATATCTTAGTGTATACTATGTAATGCAGCAGCTAAACTCAAAAGGGGGTGGTGCTGTAATGAGTGCTGAGATAACCAGTGAAAGCCCTGTACTTGCTCCTTCATGGAAGACACTTGCTCAAAAGCCAGCCATTCCTGTTTCACATCCCATAATCTACATCCAAGTTCATAGAAAAGAAATTTCGCTCTTCTGTTTTGATGAAGAGTTGTCACATCCTTTCTTTAAAGTCTGTGTTTGTCTCGGCGTAGCACCAAAGCCTTACTGCCTGCTCTGCTGGCTGTCACTGGGAAGCATTCCTGCCCCTCTCCTGTGGTCACTGCCTATATGGAGAACTTGTTTGGCTAGAGAGGGTTTTATAGAAACAAAAGATASAAAGATCCTTGTGTTTGCTTATAAAAGCTGTCACAGAATCTGAATATGTGGGGACATTCTGATGACCTATGGGTCTCTTGCACAAAGACCATAGTCAGGATGGGAGACTCTACTGAAGCCTCTCACAGGCAAAGTTGTTCTGGACAGGCTCCTGTCTTTCAGCTCCACCAGATAAAGCCTGAAGCTGACATAACAATATGGAGGCAGATGATGACCCTTCCTYGAACAGTACCTGTTCAGCTCCAATGGGGACATTGAATAAGCTTAATCTTACTCAGCTTTTTTTTTTAGTAATGACCTCCTGGTGACTGAAAAGCCACCTTCACTTTGCCTATCTTCCCCATTCTTCCTGTACACTCGCAGCTGGGATACCTGAGCTCAGCTCTGAGCTTTCAAAAAGGCAATTGCATGGCTCTCATAATTTGGTTGAGCTTGTGATGAAAATGAAAGGATGGCATTCACAGTGGTCAACATGCTGCACAAAATGGAAGGAAATAATCAGGRTTTCAACTTTCGTAGTGTTGCACTGATAGCCCCACCCCTCACCCTGTCCCCAGTCTTGGACAACCTGGGCCTTAACATTTAAGCTGCAACGATATTCTCTGGCAGCACATCCCTCTTGCCAAAGACACACTGGATTGAGACTCATAATACAGACTGTGAAACCTGAAAGTGGACATTAGTTCAGGCAGTTCACACTGAGGTGGACTTATGTGGTTCTTCACGCCCCAGTGCATACTCGCAGCAGACAGAACATTAAACACTGACACAGGAGAGCATGCATTTATTTAAGTCTGTGGGAGGAGACAGAGGAGAAAAACCCATCATCTTTATGAAGAACTTGGCATAATGCTAAGTTCCTGTTACTTCAACAGGCCCCTGTGCTTCTGATACACCTGGACACAGACTGGTCTGTGGTTTTGGTTTAAGTGGCACATAGCACACACGCAGTAGCAGATGAGGGATCATGGAGAAGCCAAAGGCAGCACAGCTACTATTTAAAATACCTGTATACGTAGGAGGGAGGAGGAAAGCAGTGGGTAAGAGACCACAATTAGAACATAGYTGTACCTAGAGAGGCTGATGAGTAAAGCAAATTCCCACATTCTTGCTGGCTATGGCCAATATTTTAACCTTTCTAAGGCAGAAGACAATGTCCTGTTAGCAACATAAGGAGCTTGAACGAAAGGGAAAGCCAATTGAAGATGAGACTGTCTTCATTCCCAGAAGCAAGAGAAAACTAAATTTAAACTAATTTAAATCTGCTCTTCCTGCTCACTGACTGTTCAAAGGGAGAAGTGGCAACTGGGCACAGCCTGGGCAGCCAGCTTAACCTGCTGGGAGACTTCTGAGCCAGCAATGAATTGCTACCCAGTCTAGTTCTTGCACAGCTGGTAACCAGTAATGACAGAAGCAGCTTACATGTGACCAAGTCTCCCACAGTCATGATACTGTGACCCAACTTTGTTCCTTAAGAAACAATGGGAAATTCCAGCCTCAATGACATTTAATCCATCACCTTGCCCAAAGGGAAGAGATATACAGTTTCAGCACAGCYTCAACAAGAGACACATCAAAGGGCTTGGACAAATCACTGGGTGGCCAGCTCCATTACACAATCACCCAGGTAGCCAAGACACTCAGACATCCACACACAAGTGTGATCATATTGTACACAAGCAACTCTGAGAACCTTCCAGGGAACACACTACACCAGTTACTCATTTAGTGCTTAAATAATTTTCTTCACACATCGCTGTTTTATGTATCTTCTCTCATTAGACAAGCCCAAGAATGTACTTTGGATATTCAAAGTCTGATTAGCCTGTATAAATAATTAAAAACAACTCACAGTAATGCTGTTTAAAACACCAACAGGGAGGACATTAATATTCCTCACTGGAGCGCAATGCAGGGTGTTAYGCAGTGATGCAACAGGTGGATAGTATCAGAAAGTGCTTGCTTAAAAGGTTTTGCACAGCAGTCAGCAGTCTTCACTGGGAAAACATGCATGATATGGGTTAACTAGCACACATGGGGATTAGGAAGTGTGACACACTGCAGCTGGGCTGTTCACTAGAAYGGTGAGGTCTTGTACAGGACAGACACAGTAACATGTTTAGGGACTAAGCAGCAGATATGCTTAGAACCACACACATGAAAGCATCCAAGTCCTCCTTTAACCACTTCCTAGGCTAAGCTCACTATGGAGACTCTGGATACTATCATTTTCCTTCCCAGACTGAAACAGCAACCAGGATAACATTCTGTCCYGAGGATATCTACAAACCGGCAGTTTTGGGGAAAGCACTGAAGTAACACACAGTTGCGAAGTGGCGCTATAATGCAGTGTACTGTTGGCTGTGGCTCAAAGGAAAGACAATCCTTTATTGTTAGTGTGCTATCAAGGACATTACCACATTCCCATACTAYGCAGATCCCACCCAAAGCACTGTGCATGTTTCAGAGGAGAGTTCTGAACTTTAAGTGGCCAAACAYAGAAGTGTGTTTGGAGAGGCTGGCCGAGAGCTCTGAGGGCATCACAGYCTGGAAGTTCAGAGATGCATGCCACAGACACACAACATCCTGGCTGAGAGGCCACTGTGTCCAGCTCACCCAGAAGTGCAATGTCAGTAGCTGCAGTTCCCTCCTCTGTTAGCCAAGGGAGTCTAGCACTGAGGGGTGTTTCATGCACTCACTACAAGCACAGAAGTGAGGGTATGACTTTGCCACATAAAGAACATCCCCTGTTCAAGGGGAATTACTACATTTTTCTACAAAGAGCCCTAAGTATTTAAAATACTTGAGTATTTAATTCTATTTGCAATATTGCTGAAGATCTAACAGAATCCCAGTGTGGTACAGAACATAATGGAATGTTGCCCACCAAAAGGCATTAAGCTGAACTCTTGCTACATCCCACCCCTACCCAGGGATAAGAGGTGTCTGTCTCATGGGCAGCCTTGGGGAGGATATTACAGCCCCTGAGCACGGTCCCCTGTACAAAAGGCCTGAAAATATATGTGCAAACTTTCCCATTTCAGACAACAAAATTCACCAGCGTATCTATAGTGAAAGAGAGTACTAACCAATTTATAAAAGCAGGCATCTACATCACACAATGAAGTAACAAAATACAGAGATTTATTGACAACTGCATGTTCCATCATTTGATTTCCAAACCCGTTCTGACCTGGAGAAATGCTCAGATCAATCTTACTTGCTGAGTTGAAAAMATTGTTCAGATTCCAAAGAATGAAGTGCAAGAAAATTAACATTGTTTAACTAATTTAAGGCCTAGTTAGAAATTGCTGTTTAAAAGACAGGCACTGAAGCCAATGCACATCAAGTATTAAAAGAAGCCAAATGATTGGTATTGCAGGTTAACATCAACTATGCCAGAGCCTGCAATGCAGGAAGCAGCCTCTGGTTGACTTTTCCACATGACAGCTTCCTGTCAAGTACTGGAACAAGGAACTGAAACAGAGAATGTATCTGAGACTCAGCCAGAGGCTAGAGAGCACAGACTCAGAAAGAGTTGCTAGGAAATACATGTTTGGAAGTAACGTAAGTTCATCCCAGGGTTGCAGTTTGAACTACTGCCTTGTTTTCCTCAGGGGAAAAATAACAGGCAGCTCCAAACCAATCTGAAAATTACAAAGGCATTGAAATCCCTACTTTCCATGGCTGTTTCTATTAGCACTGCCCCATATATTTCACTATTAGAAAAGGCAACTATGTCTTAAAGCAGTCACCCACCACTGCTGGCGCAAGGGAACTACATGGCCTAGGAAGCATTACAATCACAGAGCAGTTTAGCACCTGGCCCAGCACCCCCTCAATGGCAGCAGTTCCCAGGGAACCTGGGCTAGAACAGCAGTGGATATATACAATAAGGCCACTTGTTCTTTGGTGTACCTGAACAACCRCTGTTTTGGTATGTCAGATTTAAAAGGTCAGTATTTAATATTCTTAACAGTAAGAACCTTATGTTAACATTCATATATCAAAGCTCTGGATATGATCATAAAATCCACTCAGAGAACAAACCCTCACCCAAAAACGTCTGTGCAAAACATACACATCTTCCAAACATGATTTACAATAGCCACCACAAACAGAAGGCTTGTATTGCTAAGGCCTTTGTTTTTCCAACGAAGGTTTTTCCAACTAATCTACGGCAAAATTAACTACAGCTCTAGCCTGGGGAGAACTCACATAGTTCTCCCAACAAGAATCTGAGACAATCAAAGGCAAAGGTAAGGCTAACAAAATACAGGAGAATTCACTAACAGACTCAGCACAGGTAAAACCAACAGGAAATTCACTGTGATGGAGATAGGAGAACAGTCCTGGTTTCCATGGGGAGCCAAGTGAAAACCTGTACTGAAGCTAAGCCCTTTTTAGATAGACTGGGTCAGAGTGACCTGGCTGACACCTCAGCCTATTCTCCATGGTATCTGTAAACTTCAAGTTGCCTCTGTTCAAAGACTATGATAAAGCAGTCATTTGCACCCACATCTTTACCAGTAAACATAAAAGCACCTACATGAAACAGCATGTGAAGAGCTAGTAACAGTAATCAGCAGATTACTAAAGGCATCCRGAAGACCTGAATACCGGGGAGGGGAGGACCACAATCTTTACAAACATACGATGGTTTATGAGCAYAAAAGAAACCTTCAGCGTATTTTGTCCTTGTATCAGCAATCATGGGCTGCAAAGCAAGAAAGAAGAAAGAGGAGCAATGACTGAAGAAACTCCTAACTATGGCAGCACTAATTGTTCCAGGGGAACTTATTTATATTCACACGAATGCAAGTCAGCTCACGCTGTGAAGCTGCATCCCACTGCCTAGGGGAAACCAGCCTAYCTGCTGTACTTCAGAATCATCAGGTGTGATCTCCAGGCCCCTTCCCATTCACAAGGTTTGACATGTTGACTGTATGGATAAGCCTGACTCCACAAGAATGTCCTGAGCCATCACCTAGCTAAGAACTTAACAGTCTGAGGAACTCACCACTAAATAGCACTGATTTTTCTGCCACCTACCCAGGCAGGCCAATACTCACATCATCCAGAAGGCACCCATTCCCTCCCCAGTCCTCCCTCCCCAAATCCCCAGGTTATCCTCGCTATGTACTCTAACATGGTGCTTATCCATCTGCCTAAGAATCTATTCACACACAACAGATATAAACTGACCTTGCCAACACAGACAAGAATTTCTCCATTAGTGACAGTGACACAATGACCCTAATAGAATGCAATGCTGGATTTTCCCCCTGGCGGATTGAGGACTTTGTTGTGTGAGCGTGGCCTTGGCCCTAGTCGCGGCTCGTGATTGTCTATCTTGGGTTCTGGCTCCTTGCATCGCTCCTCTTTGCCCAGAGGTTTTTTCTCACCTCCATCTTCCAGATGTGGTTTGATATTTTCTGTAGCTGCATTAAAGAAAACAGATTAGATCATCAGATCACTCATTATTCTGTAGTGCACAAAGTGCCTCATTTTTCTGTGAGCTGATTATTTCCCACATCTTCCATCCATGGCACASCAAGATTTCTCATTATTTGTTCATTTTTCCTGAAGGAATTCCTGAAAGCAACAGGKGCTAAGAAAAAAAAATTCACTTTTCACAACAATTCCTCACTTCCTTCAGCAATCTTCCTAACGGGGATGTGAAGGCTGAGCAATACACCTTCAGAATTATTTTGGTTGTTGCATGCAATTAAGAAATACAATGTACCAATAAATAATTTCATACTGAGCTTGAAAGCAGGGTTCCCATCATCCTTTAACACGTAACTGAGCAGTAATACATTTTGTCAGTCAGCTAGCTATTATTTACAACTACAGAAGGCCAAAATTACYCATTTGAAGGAGATGGCAAGGGAAGAAGAGGTAACCTGATGGGATGTTTTGCCATATAAAGATTCCATACATACCCGAATATATACACATGGGATCAAGCAAAGTATAAACACAGAGTATCAGGACTCACACCTGTGTTTGCCTCAATAACTGGAAGAAAACCATTTCCACTAAGACAAGCAATTAAGACTTTTGACTAAACTTTTCAGTCATATTATCCTAAATAYATAAGACTAAGGCTAGTGTTTAAGCAGAAGCATAAGAAACTTCCTCAGAGTTTCTCAAAGAGAACAGAGAAAGGAATTTTTCTTGCTGACCTTCTGGATTCTTTGGTATTTCCTCTTCTTTCAAGACAATTTGATCCTGCAAAGAAATCAAAAACCATCTTAGTGTATTCTTGTTCTCAAACAGCAAGTCTGTCACAAAACCCTTCTGAAAGTTATGCTTTATTTCTGATCTAAGTTTATAGATCACTGATCAAGTAAAAGCAAGCTGTGTGCAGCCCTTCATCCCCTCCACTGCTACAGAACCCYAAAAGCAGAAGCATAAATCTTCTAAGTTATGGCAAGGTAGACATCTCGGACAATTCATTGGAACACAGATGAAGAGGCTACATTAGAACATCAAGACAGTAAGCACAGCAGTGCTGGGTTAATTGCCAGACTCAATTTTACAGGTCTTCTCTAGCCTTAAAGATTCATTGATTTTAAGGTTAATAATTTCCATTCCYGTCAAGCACCTGCTATCACCCAGGAGAAGTTGGTATAATACAAGCAGCCCCTGAAGACCCTACCTATATGCAGCAATTCCCATCTTCAGCAAGTATCCCAATAGTCAGGTAACAATCAAAATATTTTAAGACCATTTTCCCAACAGTCTCAATTAACTGTCAGAAATATGCAGCCACACTTTAGAGGAGTGTTTTCCCACCAATGAAACTCAACTTGCAGCAGTTTTTGTAAATATGCTGTCTTCTTTCCATCCCACTATCTCTCACAATTCCAATGTTACAATTAATGACACAAGAATTTCCAAAATATTGTCCTCCATTTAGTCAGGAATTCATGTGAATTAMAGTTATATTTCTAAAAAAGTAACTAAAAAGAAACAGCAACCATCCCAATAAAGGGGTACAGAGAAACAAAGCAAAGCCCTCTACTACGCCAACAGCACTACTCCTGAAAAAACCTAGCTCCCAGACTTATTYTTCCTCCTCTTTTCATATGGCCCCAGATACCACTCAGAATACGCATATAAAAAAGAAAGCACTCTACCAACACTTTAAGGGAAAAAAACAAAGGCAAGAGAGTTAAATTGGACTAATCCTTTCTTCCKAAGAATTTCCAGCAAAAACTAGACTGTTTTCAGTATAATGACAATTTCTGTCCTGGTTCTGGCCAGGATGGGGCTAATTTTGGCAGTAACCAGGAAGGGCATGGCCAGGACCCGAAGCTTATTCTRTACCACATCTCTTGGCAGGGAGAGGGGTGAAGAGATCCCTTCTGGCTGGCATGGGGCAGGGGTCCTTTCTGCCCAGTGGTGGCAGCTGAGTGGTTGAGGTAATGACGTGTTCTGTGTGGTGTGAATTGTTCATCCTTGTACACTCCGTTATTAATKTTGTTGCTGTTTCTGTTCTTATCTCATTGCTGTTTCCAGTAAATTGTTCTTATATCAACCCGTGATTTTTACCTTTTGTGCCTCCAATTTCCCTCCTCAGCCACAGGGGAGGGGAACATGAATGATGCCAGGTTTGGAGTGTTTTCAGTGGGAACACTAAACTGGGGAATACCATTCCTAAACCACATCAGTTTCATAGAATGTTATATTTTCGTGCTATCTGACATGTAAAAAACAGTATCAGCATAATAGCTACTCACTTATTAGTGTTTCTGCTCTTAGAGTAAGGCAGCAGGTTGTAAACACACATACAGAGCACTTAAATACACTAACTTGYAATGTATCCTGCTTTTTCCAAACCCAGATGTGGTCATTACTAAAAGCAACTATTACCCACCTTTAAGATCAAAACTCAATCCTTGTATAACCTATGTGTAACAACTGCAATGCTATACCAAGAGATAATTTTGTCTATCACAGAACAAGTACATGCTGGGCCTGACACCATTGATCCCAAGTTCACTTTTTTACTGTTGGTCACTTAAGCCTCATTGCTTGCTGAAGTACTTTCAGGGTGACTGTAGATACATGTATTTAAGAAWGGTGAAGTGCACAGGCAGACCACATAAAGGTTTATGACTGTAGTTCACTGGGGTTTATGACTGACCAACTAGATCACCAACTTCCCAAGTTTGCATCAAGATCACACCTGCCAAACTGCAGAATAAGGAAAAATACCTCTTCCCTATCCAGTTTAAATGCCTCTTGGTTCTGTCAAGAACTCCAGCTGCACTTCACTTACAAGAAAGGTCAAAGGCTTTTTTCTCCTTTTTTCTTTTTTTTTTTTTTAAATGCACATCCACAGTCTAATTAATACTTATACAGAGACCTGACACACCCCAAATATCAAGCTATCAAAGAGATTTTGGGAGTAACTAACTCAATGTCACTCCATGCACATTCATTTCTGTTTTTAGGGAGAGCACAAGCACATGACAGAGCGTAACAGGACCCCAGAGCTGCTGGCTTCTTGGTCTGACAGCAACACAAGTACAAATACCTTGGGCTTGTTTGGGTGTGCTCGCACAATGCTGGGAGAGACAGGAGASCCAAAGATATCGCTTGTCTTCCCACCAGGTGGATTCATGCGTGGACGAGGCTGAGCAGAACTAGAGTCCTCAAAAATGCCACTTTCTTTTCCTCCTGCAAGGCAGTTGTTAAGACTCTTTTCCTATATTAGTTTCATTACAACATATTAAAAAACAAAAAAATATAGAATTCAAGGACTTCTACAACCCTGCTGTCTATAGAGTCGTTGGCACAGAGTTCTTTTTATTTGCCTAGCTGAAATCCTTTGTAACAATTCACCTGCAGATCTCAAATTCAGGTAACTGCTGATACAACTCTACAAAAGAAGCTGTTTCCTTTCATAATTTCTTAGAACCTCAACGTGGAAAGAATTAAGACTTGGAYGATGTGCTAAAAAATGTGAACATTCATGTGAACTATGAACATGCAGATCCCTGAAACATTGATAGATTCAGAAGTCTGAAGAGATTTGTTTTTCAAACCCATTCAGCATATGAAAATACAACATAAAAAGACAGATCCCAGTGTTCCAGTTTAGGGACACAAAACCATTCTGTGCTGCAATTCAGAGCCCAGTCACACAGAAAGAAGGGGCAGCTTTTACCTGGAGGGTTTGTTCTTTTTGGAATATTCTGAGGTGGTTCTGATGCTCCAAAGATATTGGATGCCATCCGATGTGGTCTGCTTGAAGAAGACAGTTCTTCTGTACTCCCAAAGAGATTACTAGAATCTCCTCCTGGGGGCTTCAATACCCTGTATCACAGAATGAAGAGCAAGATACAAAAGTTCATTTAAAATTTATAGCATTCAATATATTTGATGCCTYTCCTCCTTGTATGTAGCTATTCTGATTTTAATTTACTTTAGGCACTTCGGCTAGGTCTATGAGGTATCTACTTCTCAACAGCTGTTGAGAATATTCTCAGGTTCAGCACAAATATTGCCAACCTCCTGGTCAGTCAATCTGATCATTAAGCTATCTATGATTACATGGAATGATCCTAAAACTGCCACCAACACAAGCTTCTATGCTATCAGTGGTATTCCAGAAACAGGAGAGATGAAGAGAAGCCATATGACTGGTTAGGATTTTAAAAATAACCATTACAGAATCAGACTTTCTGCTAAACTGCACATACCAACTCTGAATCTGTGATACAATTCAAACCCATCAATGTTTAAATAAAAGCAGACATTTCATAACTACTAAAAATTTCGCTAGTCTCAACCACCAGTTACCATAATAGTTATCATATCATAATACTACTAATGCTGTAGTTTAGAATGAAGAGACAAAATACCAAAAAGCCAATTTTTCAGTGGTCAAGCTGCAAATCCATTAAAACCAAAGCTTTGCACCAGAGCATAACAAATGGATCTGCAGAAAATTTGGAGCTTACAACCAAAATGGTCTGACTTGTTGAAAACTAAGCAAAAGTCATGCTTGTCCTTCAGTAGTAATTCCACAGTTAAAGCCTATGTCTTGTTCAATAGACTACAGGCCCTGCCCCAAAAAGGAACCAAACTACTACTTGGGAGTGGAATCGGTGGAATTAATTGGAAAATTAACAAAAAAAAAAAAAAAAAGCCCAGAAAAAAAAAAAAAAAAAAAAGGACCTGGGAATACCGGTTGACGTGAGCTGAACATGAGATGGGTGTGGCCAGGTGGGCAAGACCTGTGACATCCTGGCCTGTACCAGGACCWGTGTGGCCACCAGGAYAAGGGCAGTGACCTGTGCTGGGCAATGGTGAGGCACCTCAGAGCCAGGGCCCCTCACAACAAGAAAAACTTTTAAGTGGCTGGACTGTATTCAGAGAACAGAWTAGAGCTGGGGAAGGGTCTGGAGCACAAGTCTGATGAGGAACAGCTAAGGGAGCTGGAGTGGTCCAGCTCAGAGAAAAGAAGACTGGGGCGGGACCTTCTGTTCTCCACAACTCTCTGAAAGGAAGGTGCAGCTGGGGAGAGTCAGGCTCTGTTCCCAGGGAGCAAGGGACAG
The DNA here is from genome assembly GCF_030028575.1 of Malurus melanocephalus. Classification (NCBI taxonomy): domain Eukaryota; kingdom Metazoa; phylum Chordata; class Aves; order Passeriformes; family Maluridae; genus Malurus; species Malurus melanocephalus. The sequence continues at coordinate 242,846 of NW_026623820.1, read as the reverse complement.
GACAAGAGAAAACAGCCTCATGTGTGCCAGYGGAGGGCAGACTGGACATCAGGAGGAATTTCTTCACAAGAAGGGTTGTTAAACATTGGAATGGGCTGTCCAGGGCAGCGGTGGAGTCACTATCCCTGAAGGTGTTCCAAGAAATGACTGAACATGGCACTTAATGCTCTCTGGTCTAGTTGACAAGCAGTCAAAGGTTGAACTCCACGATCTCAGAGGGCTTTTCTAGCCTTAATGATTCTGTGATTCTGTATWAAAATAATCTTTACAGTTACATCTACCAATTACCTACAGTCTTAGTACCTGAACAGAGATAGTAGCTCAATTATACTATTTCTCATGTGAACCCTTGATCTGGGACCTAAATTAACCTTTACTTTTAAACCAAGACAACTATTTTAAGTCACCAGATCTTGATCCCTCTCTACCTGAACACAACTCAAATGCCAGTGAATGCCTTCTCTGTCTAGCCCTATGACAGCAGCATGCCACTTCAGGAGAGCTACACCAAGCATAAAATGAGGCTCCTCTTGATGCCAAGATCTACTCCAGTTTAAGGTTTAATTTCACAAAAATAGAGATATTTGGCTCCTCTGTCAGAAAATGAGCTTTGTGTGCATTTCAGATCTCAAGAAAGCAGAAAGCAGTTTTAGGCTCTTTGGGAAGAAGGAGAAAGAAATTCCTCTTTTAGTCTGAGAATAGTTTATATAGACAGAACTAGCCTCAGAGGGACTCTTTGCTGGCCAGTTTCAATATTTTAATCCTTAGTATGACTGTGAATGTCATGAATGCATTTAGCTTGAGGAGTAACTAGAATTTCAGYAGACAGGACAACTCCTTGTCCACAGCACAGGTTAGACCATACAAAGCTTATTTTATATAACTTATTTACAGTTTAGTGTCCAGCAGACTACAGATCCAACTATCCTATGTGCTCTCCATGTATCTTAGAAGATTTAAACTCACGATTAAAGCAGACACTGTATAGGTAAATCATGAATTTTAATCATTCACAATGGTCCAGAAACCATGAGTCAGTTTAAATACTTAAACTGAGGAGACTGAAGGAAAAGGGAACTCTACAAAAGTAGTTTGGGAAGGAGTCTCTGTAAAAATGGACTCCTCTTACATAATTTAAATGATTTTTAACTTTACCTGGTTTTTTTTCCAGCTATTTTTTTAACTGCAGCKGTTTTTAAAAAGCTGTTTATACAGCTGGAGTCTCTTACACCCCGGATTCACTCATTTATCATGCTGTTTGCTTAACACATGCCTTAAATGCATAGGAAGRAATAATAAGATAACTACATTCAGGGGTTTTTTTTTGGTTTCAGAAAAATTGCCAGTCATAAGAACCAAATTACTTCTCATTCCTGCAATGGATTTTAAGAGCTATTGCAGAAAAAGATTCTAGAGAAACCCCATTTTAAGATTAAAAGCAAAGAAACTTCTTTCAGCAAAGAAACTTCATCAAAGTAAGTCCAATACTGATTAATCTTATACTGTCCTCCTATTTTCAGCTTAGTATCCATAGWAAGAAAACTCTGCTGTTCAAAAAATTAGCCAGAGGTATCACTGGTGGTGCTTACAAGGTGGAAATGAGCACAAGTGACTTTTTCTGCCAGCACCACACAAAATAATGCCTTGACTCTACATACACAAAGTGGATTTACCACCTCAATTTCAGKAACTTCTAAAAGCTGGGAACCTTCCAAGCATTACATAAACTTTCAAGTGGCTGTGACACTAGGTTAATAAAATTCAAACTAATACAAAGTCAGATAACAAAGTCATTTACAGGAATTACCAAAAATAACCTTGAACTACAGCAACAAAGAGGACAGGGCTTTGCACTCATTCCCTTCAACTGAGTATGTGGGAGACTACAAAGCTATTTTATTGCTGTGTAACCTCTAGAGAACTGCTGGCCTCCCTGCACTACCACCCACTCAGTTCTAGAGCAGAGTGAGACATGCAGGTCCCCCACATCAAGTAAGAAAATCAGATTTCACCTCGAAATCCTACCAAATGAAAACAGMATGCTAAACTCGATAAGCCAAGGTGAGCTGCTTCAACAGAGTACACAGAAATTCAACATATATTATATAGTTACTTTATAGACATTTTAGTTTACATCAGTATTATCAGTTTACATAGAAACATTTTTGTGTCTTGTAGCCAGATATGTTTGGTCGTTTTTCCATTGGGAAGGCATTTTATTCTTTCAAACCGTGAAAAAACAACCCTTTGCCTTCTACAAAATCTCRATCTGCCTTTCTCTCCCTCCCCTCCAGTGGACCAGAAGTTTGTGAACTCGTCTAGARCAATTAATTCAAGAGCTCTATTCTGCAAGTTTAAAAGCCCCCTACTAATTGCTTTGCTCTCTTCTGGCAGATTTGAAGGATTTTAATTAGTTCTTCTGATATTCCCCCCCCCCGGCATTCTAACATATTTGAATGCCCTTTACTCATTAAGCCCCAACATAGTTTCTGCCAACCTATGGAAGGGAGGGGCAAGGTTTATCCACTACTTCAAGACACCTTCTACATATTTTTTTCCCTTAATCCTGTTTGAAAGTTAAACACTGAAGTTTTACCAGTTTTCAGGCAGTTCTAACACAGTAGGTAGAATTGCATTATCCATAAGAGATCCTCACTAAGGTGAGAGAAACTATTAGAAAGCAGGTATTGAGGTTTGAAACCTCAGGCTCTAAAGCAAGACCAGAATTCCTGGGGTACTCCTGCTGTGGGATCAAGAGACTCATGGCTCATTAAACAGCTCACTCACATACAAACAACAAGCCGTGTTATGCAGCCACGCTCTTGAGCTGAAAGATATCTGAAAGATACTCTGCGGTGGCTCAGAGGGGAGTACAGGAACACGGAGTATTACATTTCCGAGACAGTTAAACTTACCATTGTCAGCTCTTTGCAGTAGTTGCAAAACTGCTTACATACAAGATGAATCAAAGGTATGTTAATACAATGCATCTTTATACTGCACGACAGCAGAATAATACGACTCTGTCCTGCTCTGCTCTTAGACATGTAAACCCCTGTTTCATTTTGGAAAAGGAAAACTCCCTTAAAAATACAAAGTGTCGTTGTTAAAGTTGAAGAAAATAAAGCTAGGCAGTTAATTCGATTTAGCWGTTGCTTGCTCTATCACTGTAAACATTAACAGGATGGCTAGAAACACACTTGCCTGGACAATTAAGTGAAAACTTTCACTTAAAATCTCAGCATCATTTATTTCTAGCAGTAATACCCCTGTATTATGAAGTTCTCAAAATGCAAAGCACTTGTTTATAATTTCCTCTGGAAAGTTTTCACATTAGGAAGATTTATTTTTTCCTGCTTCCACAGCTGTTGGTGGTTGCTGCAGGGATTTGGAATTACGCTGTTTTGATCAGAGCAACTTCTACATACCAAGAACTGCAAAAGGATTTGCATTCAAAACTAAAGTTTTGTTCAAAGAATGAACAGAGTAAGCTTTGTCTTTAAACCAGGTACTTTTGCCCTTGATGGCTCAGGCCGTGAGTCAATAGCCAACACCTCAGAGACCACGCTGCAAATCCACTTAAGGAAGTTCCTGCGGGGCTGCCACGGGCTCTGGTACAGAGCTGTGAATGGCTTTAGGCTCTCAGGCGAAACACAAACACACGGCGACACACGGCGCAAGCTGTAAGACCACCTTTGCTGGCTATTAACTAACACGTTACAATGGTCTGCTCGAGAACCTAATTTATGCGTTAAACGTGGTTTCAAAATCACTATGAGAACAGACACTTCTCGGAGACTACACCAAGGACAGAGCATCCTCAAAAGTCTTCTAAAAACCAGGCTGTAGCTTGGAGCGACTGGAATGCAGGCAAACTTAAAGCATTCTTAGCCGTATAATGTCGAAACCCTTCCTCCTTCCCGCACGCGACAGCTTCGCAGATGGAATAATCACTGCACTCACGCCCTACGGTATTCAGAGTATCTRCCTTCCTCCTCAAATATAATAAATATATTTCAACTTCGCAGGACGAAAACAAGACGACATCTGCTTCTGCAGGCGTTTGTCCTGAATCCTCCGCCTCACAACTTCACAGAGAGCAGCCAGGGCCCTCGCTCCCGCGGGGTAGAGACACGGCAGGAGGTGCACCCCAGCGCCAGGCCCTTCTCCCTGCGCCAGACCCCTCCACGAGCTCCGGCTTGGGCTGGGCCCTGCACCCGTGGGGGCCCCGCCCAGCCCTGGGGCCCTCCCCATGTGCCCCAAGAGCGGACTCAACCCGAGGCAACACCGACGGMAGCGCAGTGCGACCACTCCCCGCTCACCCCGGCCCAGACCACCGGGAATGGGACAAGTAAACTGAAGCACGGCGAAGGCACCGGCCGCACACTAGCTTCTCTCCGGCAGGAGGGATGGGGCTGCGCTCCCACCCGCCGCGGCAAAGATGCCCCTCGGGGGGACCCGGTCCCCTCGGCCAGTGTCCCAGTGTCCACATGCCCGCCTCGCCCCCCCCCACGGCCCTCAGTCGAACCCCGCACCTCCTGCGCGGATGCCCGCCCCGGCAGGACTCTTTCCCCCGCCTCACCGACCCTCTTCCGCCACCCCACCTGGAGCTAGGCTTGGCCGACCCGATTTCGGCACCCTGGAACATGGTGGCACTCAGCAGCTCGGATCCACAGCCGCACTCCACCCGCGCCGCTAGGAGAGCCGGCAGCGCCGCCCTGCCATTGGCTGCTTTAGCTGCCTATCACAGTGAGCAGCCTATGGAACGCAGCTGACCGCCTCGAGATCCCGCCTGGCCGGCCAGCCTCGTAGAGGGAGGGAAGCTTGAAACGATCCGCGTCGACGTTCAACTTGGATGCAATCYATTGGTTGCAGTGCCCGTCCGTCAGAGAAAGTTGCACAGCCATTAGCTGAAATAAGGGCGGGGCGAGCCAGGAGGACATTTAAAGGGACGGAGTCGGGCATGGGTCTAGGCTGTTGCATCGCTGAGGAGTCAACTTTACMGCCACGGCTGGGGCCTTCTGTGGGGGTTTCATATCGAAATGGCGGTGCAAAGCAGAAATCAGGAGGAAGATCATCGTACGGAATAACCTCAGGAAGGACTTCGTAATCTGCTGCCCTCCACACAGTTCCCGAGCTCGGGGATACCCGAGTCCCGCCCGCAGCCGMTAGCCCCTCAGGCGCGGAGGGAGCGGTGTCGGAGCAGCGCGGGAGATTGAAGCGGCTCCAGGGAGTGCGGGCGGGTGAACAGGACGTGGAGCGGGAAGGGCGCTGCAGCGCAGGCAGTTTGCTCAGTTTTCGGTCCTTAAGTTGCTGAGAGAGCTCAAATACATGGTGCCCTCTCASCAGGGAACTGTGTCCTCTGTCACCAAAAAAGATGCGGTGACACAGACTGAACTCCCAAAAAAGCCGTGAAAAAYGTGCAAAGCCTCATTTACCCACCCAGGCTTCAGGCTGTAGCTAATGCCTGAGCGTATCAGTGGATTGTACCAGTGGAATAAGATGTGACCAGGTAGATGACTTGTCCAGCCTGGTAGCAGAGTTACAAGACAAACTAGAAAGACTGAGAAGTACTAGAAAATCACAGAGGGATATAGACTTGTGGCCCCATGCTCTGGCCTCCCTAGAAYAGGAGCAACCACCAGAAAGGAGATCCTCTACTCATCCCCAAGCAAGGAGCAGATATCAGTTGTGAAGTGAGAAGCAAATGGAGGGCAGTCCACACGTGGAGAAGCAAGCAAAAACTTTCTTTGCCCACCTTGCTTKTCCCTCACAATATCCTCCTAGGCAAACTTCAGAAGTGTGGGTTGGATGAGTGAACGATGGGATAGATAAAGAACTACACGAGTGATAGATCCCAGAGATTTGTGATCAGTAGTACAGAGTAAGGTTGGAGATCTATCACTAGTGGTGTCCCCCAAGGTTCTCTGTTGGGCTCAATGTTGTATAGCTTGTTCATCAATCATTGGATGAAAGGGCAGATGCCTCCTMAGCAAGTTCAGTGTTGATACAAAACTGGGAGGAGTAGCTGATACCTCAGAAGATTGCACAGCCCTTCAGAGGGACCTCAACAGCTTGGGGAGATGGGCAGAGAARAGCCTTTTGAAATTCAGCAACAGGAAAAGCAGCTCCTGCAACTGTGGAGGAACAACCCTGGGCACTAGTACAGGCTGGAAGCCGACCTGCTGGAGAGYAGTGCTTGCAAAGAAGGACTTTGGTGTCCTGGTGCACAGCTATCCATCTCTGACCAGCTGCGTGACTTGGAGCCAAGAAGGCCAGTGTTGTCCTGGCCTTAGAAAGGGTATTGCCAGCAGGTYGAGGGACATGATCCTGCCCTCAACTCAGCCCTGGTGAAGCCACGTTTGGAGCATTGTGTACAGATCTGGGCCCCACAGTACAGGAGAGATATGGAGCTCCTGGAATAGTTCTAGCAGAGTGCTACTAAGTCAGTYAAGGGTCTGGAGAATCTCTTATGAGGAAAAGCTGAGGGAGCTGGACCTGTTCAACCTTGAGAAGAGATGGCTGAGAAGGGGCCTCATTAATGTGTATAAATATCTAAAGGGTGGGTATCAAGAGGATGGRCCAGGCTTTTCTCTCTGCTATCAGCCAATAGAACAAGAGGCAAAGGCAGAAACTGATGCCCAGGAAGTTYGAYCTGAACATGAGGAAGAACTTCTTCACTGTGCAGTGGCTGAACAYTGAACAGGCTGCCCAGAGAGGGGGTGGAGGTTTCCTCACTGGAGACATTGCTTCTGGACACAGTCTYGTACCATATGCTCTGGGATTACCTTGAGCAGGGAAATGGGATCAGATGACCCACTGTGGTCCCTTCCAACCTGATCAATTCTGTGATTGTTGTGTGTCGGGCCCCTGTGCCTCACCTGGCCATGTCAGTGTGCACTGGGGTCTGCCAGCACAGTGTTGAGCAGAGTCTGGCTGCTGTCATTCGCCCTGCTCCCTGGCATATGTCCATGGTTTGCTCACAGTTCTGTGGCTGAAGCATGGGGTGACTGTCACGTGAAAGCCACTGGCTGCCTGGAGAATGTGCACTGGGAGATGGTAAAGCTGTACCYGCAGAGCCAGTATTTGAATGGCCTTTTCAACCATTTTTCATTGACTGTAACATTGCAAGCTAACATTTTTCAGCTGAAGGTTTTATTTCAGAGCTCTGAAGCTTTTCATATGTCAAGAAGTAAATATAGAGGTATAAATTTAGTAAACTGCTACATTTGTTTTGAAGAACTAAAAAAAACAAATCAAATAAAGCCAACAAAAAAACACGAAAAGTATGTACTCTCACTGCAGTTTCTTGTTTTGCTAATATTTTTTGGACTCATTCCTTCTGTTTTCAGTCTTAAATTTTGGTCATTAAGGGCAAAATTARCTAATTTGTGAGAGAAGATTCAGCCACCTTTGACATAAGGTGGAAAAGATTTAAAGGTCTCTTATGCTGACAAAGGTTCACAGCCAATGGAGGGGAGAAGATGCACAGAAAGAGCTCAAACTTGGTCATAGCCCAATTTTCTCARTAAACATGTAGGAGAGACAGGTATTCATATTTTGGATGGGAAGTATGAAAATATTACTAGTAAAATTAATGTTGAGCTTTTTAGAACATTCTTTGTTTCTTATCAAGAACACACTTGCACTTTCTCAGTGCAACATTAAAGCTCCTTTTTCTATGTGAGAGACCAAAATCCTAAGAGCATACAAAAAGGAATAAGTTACTGACCTAGATCACAGGAACTTCAGGCCTTGAGTCTAACTTGCCCAAAGCAGGGTGTCCTGGGTGAGCCCACCTTTCTCTGGGCTTTAGCTAGTTTCATCTTGGAAAGCTCTGAAGACAGATACCATGCAACCCTCTCAGGGCTTCCTGTTCCTGAGTGTCCTGGGATCAAAAGGTATTTCTGGTAGTGGTTATATAAAACATGATRGCCTGAATAAAATCTCCACATCAGAGTTTCTGCTTACCTGAAGCTGTGAATGGGAAAAAAAMCCCSAAACCCCAAAGATACACACTACCATTTTTATTGCAGCTTCTTCCTGTTAGTGATTGGGATTTTTTGTGGTTTTCTTGTGTTTTTCTCTCTTTCTCCCCCTTGTTACTGGTGTCCATGGCCCCAGACAGGCTATTCACGAYAGACAGCCCTCTGGTTTGCTACATTTCTGAAACTCACCATGAACAGACATTACCGAGAATGGAAGCTATAAAGCAAAAACAACCCTACAAAAATTTTCTCTGACCAAGGTGACAATCATCACAACCCTGGGATGGGAGATGCCAGTGGGAGTTAGGCCACTGATTTCAYTGCAACCAAATCACCTTGGAGGGCTTTGCCTTATGGACAAATTTTAACCCCCACCCCCACAAGGCCATGATGATGTAAATAAAGTGTAAATGTAAAAATCTGAGAGGACGTGAACAGTAAAGAACACACTGGACACAAGTTAGACCAAGTATTAGTATGTATTTATGCACAAGAATAAAAACAGCTTTACAAGTTGAATTGGAAATTTAAACAGAGGAAGTTTAACAGCTTTTGTATATTATATTAAATAACCAAAACACCTTTTTCCAAAATTGGTAAAGAATAAATAATATAATTTACAGTATGGTACAAAAAATAATCAGTAAAGACAGGCATTTTGCTTTATACATACACTATATAGGTATATTTATAGTCTATAAAACAAATTCACATCTCAAACAAGCCAGAAACTTTAGATGATATGGCTTAACTATTATTAAAAGAAACAGCATTAAAGTTTGCTGCTAGAACCGTAAGCTCTAAAGCAGTTATCATGTTTCAATAATTAATGATAACTTATTGCCATAGTGCTTGCCAAGGTTTCACTTAGTTGCCAAGGTTTCACTTAAGTTCACTTAATTTACAAATTGCTGTGAAATTAACAGATTCAAAGGTTTGAAAAGGTTAAAAAAAGTGCATTACTTTCCTTATAAATGCATCCGAAGTTTGAGTGTAGAAAACAAAATGCAACTGAATTTCCACTCTGGGATCTGCTGTCAGTAAATGAGATGTCTTTATAGGTTAGATTTGATTCAAGCCATTTAATTCTATTTAGAAATAAAGAGGGTGTCAAAAGAAGGCTTAACAATGCYGTATAAAAACTATTACTGTTCCTATGCTTAGTAGGTTTAGTGATACAGGATAAAATTGATTGTGTGGGTGATCAGGATGCAACACCCAGCACAGAACTCTGTTAGCGTGTGCACACACATTGGGTGGATCCAACCTTGGGCTATGGTACTGCTCTGCACCCAGCCCACAGACACTGAATCTTCTGCCATTTACCTTGTCAGATACTCAGAACTGCCTTATGGTAGATAAGTCACTGAGAGGTAAAAGCCTAGAGCATTAATCCCATACATGGAGGCTGTTAGTGTCCATYAGTCCTCTCCAACACCCAGCAGAGCCCCAGGCAGGTACTAACATAACAAAGCTGCTCCTACCTCAGAAATGATACTGCGGGCATTTCAGTATGATGTACTTGGATGTCTGCTTAGCCTGACACTGTCCCTCATACCGATTTTGTTATTGCTATTGGGAAGCTGAAAGAAATAAAATTGAAGAAGTTTTGAGTATTACAACTCCCCACACACGTGCACATGTATTCATGTACGTGTATGTGTGTGCATACATCACCTCTTTAGCTGTCTCAGGAACAAACTGATGATGACTGCTATTGTAAAGCACACTCACCAAAAATATAGAGCTTGTCTGATCAGAGAAGTGTTTAAATGGCTTTTCATGTAGTAAGGGTAACAAATACTGCATCAATTCAGAATTACCACAATAATCTTAATTATTCTCAAGTTTTTCCCTTGTCCTCAAAGGACTTTTTTCTTACAATGCAGTTTGCAAAGCATTATATTTCTGAAATCAAATTCTGCTTCATAATCCAAATTTTAAGGGGCTAATGCCAAACACATTTCTAACCCCAACATTCTGAGTGCTGAACTGGTTTCTGTCATTTATACTCTGTTATTACTGGGTGGTTCAAACCCACTTGCAAAGGTTCAGGGTATTAGAAGTTTTCTGATGTCATGGTATCATAAAAAATAGCCATTTGTGCTGCCTTCATTCTGAAATTGTGTCCTTCCCCCCGGGAAATGAGTGGGCTGATTCACGCAGGCTGACAGCTTCTTTTGTTGCAAGCAAAAAGCCTTCAARGATCAGGATGAAGTGCTCTGCTCTCCACTTCTGCAACAGGTGCACCAACACTGGCCCTTATTCTAGGCAACTTCAGAGCCAAACCCAGYGTTACATCCATTGCATTACCAGCATCAGCAGGGAAGATGAAAAATTTGTCGAGTTACAAATACAGTGGAGACCCTCACATTAGTCTTGCAATATTTAGAACTTTAAGAATGAGATTTCAGATTTCTTTTTATACAGTACTTGATTAGAATGTAACACATTCCCTCCTGCATGTTCTGTAATCCAYAGCCATAGTAGGTGCCTTCAACTTTTGTCCTGCAAATCGGAAAGATTTCTGGAGACACAGCATATAGAATAATCAGCATTAGTAATGGAGGAACCCAAAACCAAGAGGGAACAATCTAGGAAGGCCCAAACAAAAATACAGCTAAATTTTAGGTAAAACTGAAAAGTTTTTGTGGGAATGACTCTTGAGATTAAGGGGTGTCTTCTCCATAGCAAGGGGGAATGCTCAGAACAAAATAGGTCCAGCATTCATTTCTGTGACAGCCTCCACCTTGTTCTATTCCAGGTTTATGTGGTTTCCTGACAATACTGTCAGAATTCTCAAAAAAGGCTCTGTAAGAATAACGAAAGAGAAATGATGACAGAAGGACTCAATATCTCATATGATGCACAGCCAGGATGGGAAGTCATCCCGCAGCTATGAACTTCTCCATTCTTCTAGRTATGATCTTCCCCTTGCTAGTGACAGAAGTGTGGCTCCCTGCTGGGAACATCCAACTGTACTTGTGCTGACTTTACACAGCTGTGTGACTCATGTTAATAGAGCAGAATGCAGTGACCTGGTACATGGGTCTTGGAATGTCATCTAAATTACATTCCTTTTTGAGTGAAATGGAAAGGCTGCTCAGGGCCACACAAAAGGTGCATCAGAAAACTTGTTCCATTTTCTCCTAATGACAGAAAACACAAAGCCAACTCCAGAGAAGCTARAAAACATCTGCCTAGAGCAGGGTAAAGGAACTGGGTGAACAGCAAACAGAGTCAGTGCATTGTGAGCAAGTTACAAGAGACTCCAAGTCAAAGAAATGCCTTCTACATGTAGCTAAAGGCAGTCAGAACAACAMCCACCAAGTACAGTGCAAGTTGGGAAATGAACCCATGATAACATGCTAAGGGAGGAGAAGGTTTGTTTATTAATAATACAAAGTTGAGGTTTATACAGCAGTCCCTTGGAAAAGTTCAGAGCTACTCACATCAGCCAAGGGACATCCTCTAACTGGAGAAGCAGGCCACTGCTCAAAAAAGAGCACAATATGGGTATTCTTGCTCAGGACMGAAGAGGAAAGGAAAGGGAATAAGAAAAGTCTCCTGAGTTATAAAGCTAGAATTGATGGACAACCAGCTCCCAAGAAATTAACACTATATCCTTTTGAACCCACTGGAATCAGGATCTGGGTTTTTCCTACAGTAAAACATGACATTAAATGCACAGGGATTTCAGAGAGGGAGTGCCAGACCCACTCATGCCTGAGAGTGACTGTAATGAAGAATGGTCAAGAACCTGGAGTTCACAGAACAAAAAGGAAGGAAGGACTCAGGGATAAAGCTAGGACTTGACACTTCTCTTCATGACACAAAACTGATTTCAACTGCCTTAGTGTTAACCTAGTATTTGTTCCTACACATTACAACATTGTTTTCAATTTCCTCTCCCAGGTAAATCCTCAGTCTTTGTGAAGGTGGCAATATTTACATGTTCCTAGCAAAGCCAAGAGTAATGATGACACAMCTTTCCTCGTGTAAGCTCTTTTGCCATGTTTGCAGACCAAAAGTAACTGTTCTTCAGGGAGAGCATTAAAGCACTCTCCCATTYACAGGGTGAACTGTGCAATGTGCTGAAGAATCTCAAAGGTTAAGAATGTGTCAGTGTTAAGAGTGCAATCAGGGTGATGGTGATGATGATGATGATTGTGATGTGATGGGGTATAAGAGCAGGGGATCCATGCAGCACGGGAGGAGGGTGGATGAGAGCTGCCCTACCAGAAAAAGCAAGCAGGTGTGAGCCACACAGGATTGGTCAAAGAGCCAAAGGAACAGAGTGGTCTGTAAGAACACAGCTCCAAGGAGTGGCTGTGCCCTGGACAGAGTGCAAGAACTTCAGTTTGACTGAATGGTAAGAAGACTGCCAACTACGACGTGTCAAGACACACAGCAGGTCCCCTACCAACCCTTACCCTTCATCTTCAACTTTTATGTGGATCCAAAAGCATGGCATTTTGATCACTACACAAACAATAATCCATGTATAGGAGCTTGTGGCAACCCCTTCTCTACTTCAGCTGCTTGCTTAGACCATTCCAAAGTACAAGTCCAGAACTGTCCCACAAACCTGCAATCTTACATCGCTGATGCAGGGACACGCAATCTCCTGTAATGTTATTCCATGTTCTGTTGTTGCCAATATATTGCACATTCCAGGACTTGCAAGTACTCCTTGAGACCTCTGAAACCAATGCTTCTCYGTTACAAAGAAGCACACAGGACAGGGGTCACTCAGCCTCAGCTGCTGCTCTCCAGTCTGCCCTCATCAAGTTTCAGCACTGCAAGCTCCAACTAAGCTGAACAGTCTGCACCAGCCTGCTGGTCATTCCCTTACTGCGAGAGATCCCCAATAGGGGGACCACCAGCTCCTCCATCAAACAGTATCTCCCTGCGAGTCGGCTCAGGTATCGACAGTTCCTGGGCAAGGTCATTAAAGCGAGATATGTAATCTATGCTGTTCTCATTCATCATACAAGCCAGCTGGGAATCCACCACCTGGAAGAGCCAAGGAGAGAAGAGGTAAGATACATGTCAGTGGCAATCTCACAGAATCACAGGGTTACTGAGGTTGGAAGGGACATCTTGGGAGCATTTTATCAAACCATCTCGCTTGAGCAGGGTCAGCTAGAACAGGCTGCCCTGGAACTTGGGCAGATGCTGAATTATCCCCATGTGCAGACATTCCACAATTTTCTGGGTTCCCTGTTTCCATGCCTGATTACCTCAAAATAGTTCTCTTGTCTTCAGGTGGAATTTAATGTGTTTCAAATTTTGCTTGCAGCCTCTTGCCCTGTGAAGAGTCTGGCTCCCTCAGCTTCATACCCAGCCTCTCCTCATATGAAATAGACACTTTATCTCACTTGACTGGAGTTAGAGAACAGCTCTTCTCATCCACAACTAAATGGAAGTTTTTAAAAAATGCAACCACCTATGGTCTCAACAAGCCTTACCTGCTTCAAATTTAGCATTAAGGTGCACAGGTAGATGATCTAAAGATATTACCTCTGCCACAAGAGCTGCTCTGCTGTGTCTAACATGGAGTCTTTACCCCATTTTCTTCTAAAGGCAGTTGGTAATATCAAGGGCTGCAATATCACTTAAAATCCATGCAAATAAATTACCATATATTTCTTTTATTAGAATGCACCTTGACAGCTTCTCACCACCAAGAGGAACAGAATCTTGATATTTATGCCAGAAGTGGATCTGTTTCAGATCTGAAGCTGCCAAGATTACACTAAATTGGCATGAGCTTGCTGCAGCTCCTGGTTACAAGGTCTGTATAAAACCTTCTTATTCAAGTCCAAAGGGCAATGGAGAAATGACACATTCCTTCCATAAGGGCAAGTCCCCAAGAAATTACAAGTTATGTAATGTTGTACTGAGTTATTAACTGTAAACTATGAGATAACTGAGACTGGAAGGGACCTGAAGAGGTCTCTAATTTAACCTCCTATTCAGAGTGAGGACAGGCCAGCTCACTTGAAGCTTTATTGATGTCAGCCCTGGAAAGCTCTGAAGACACACTGCCTAACATCTCTGGGCAACCTGTTTCCTTGCCTGCCTATCCTCAGAGAGGAGGTTTTATACAGATGTAGCAGAACCTTTCTCAGTTCAGCTTTTGCTTGTTTCTGTCACCCCCCCATCACCCCTCTAAAGCGCTTGGCTACATCTTCTCAATGACCCTACTGCAGGCATTGGCAGGCAGTAAGGTTCCTCCCACCCTGAAGCCTTTCCTAGTTTGAACAAGCCCAGACATCACCCTTTCTTCACCACGTGATCCTCCTGATGAACCTCAACTGAACTTGATCCAGTTAATCTCTTCTATATATATATACTGGGTGCTCAAAACTGGTCACAATATTCTAGACATTGTTGCACAGCAGGGTAAGCTTTACTATTCTACAGAGTAGAGGACATTAATCATTTCGTTCAATATCCTGGCCATGCTCCTGTTAAAAACAGCTCATGACATTGTTGGCCACCTTCGGTGGCACAGACCACCCTGGCTCATGCTCAGCTCTTGTCTATTGGTGTACCCAGGTAAAGCAGAGCTGCTTTCCAGACAGCCAGTTCCCAGCTGATACTGCTATGGAGTTATTCCTTCCTTGAGCAGGACCTTGCAATTTCCTTGCTATGCTGCATAGTGCTCCTACAGCATTTTCTTTCTGTCTGTCCCTCTGAAAAGAAGCTGTGTCCTTAAGTGTGTCACACAGCCTTAAAAACTGCTGGGCTTCTTTCTAACCCTTCGAAAGAGTTCAAAACAGAGGGATAGCTCTGCCAACAGAGACAGTAACTCAGTAGCACAGACCTTCTGCCACCCTTTTAGGTGACTTGATATTAGCCACCTCCTGCTTCTTCCTTCTGGACCTACTTATTTTTTCCTACCAGGCCTCCAACTGTATTGTAGCTGCATCACTATTAACCTTTCTCTTATTTTTAACACTTTCAGTTCCGGCTCTACAAAGCAGGACACACAAAACGGAAGGATTGAATCTCTCTCCGTCAAAACAAAGGTATGTCCAACAGGTAAATATGACCTCCCTCAGCAAAAAGAACCTGGGTTGAAGGCACTCACAGCAGCTGGTGCTGGGTACCCTCAGGTAATTTTACATCCTTCTGTTATGATTGTAACCCTCTTCCACTGAGCCAAAGTGCAGGTGTCAAAGCACCTCTGACTTAGAAGTATCTCAGCAGAGTCTGATAGTACCCAGTAACTGTAACTTCCAGCACAGCAAGAAGAAGCAGACTCTGAGTGCAATTTGCTGACATACCTCTGCCACATCTGCCAGGGACCGTGACACAAAGGAGTCCCGTGAATTTCCATCCAGCAGGCTGGGTCCCAGTAAAGAGGTGCCACTGGTGTTCCCAGCTGGAGTTGGTAACATTTTTCGTCCCTTCTCCGGGGAAATGAAACTTGCTGCAAAGAACAGGCCCATCAGTAAGTCACTGCACTGAATGTTTTCAATTGGGAGGATAAAGAGAAGGATAAGGAAATTCAAAATGGAGGACAGATATATATTTCTTCTGTCTTTTAAAAATTATGTATTACCAGCATGAATACCATCACCACACTGCTAAGAGCAGGGAGACTCATTACACTGGCCCTATGAAATATTAATTACAAAAAACCCTCAACAACTAAACCTAAACCAAACCCAATGAGTGAGCCCATGTCTTTGAGACAGTGTTCATCAAGCACACAACAAAATCTATTTTTCCACCAGCAGAGCCAAAGGCATCTGTTCATTTTGGCACAACAGTCCAAATGTCTCACCCTAACTAATTAGTCAGGCTCCAAACAGACTACAAAGAAGTGCCAAGGAATTACTTGTCCCAATCTGTAGGCCCCAATCTAGCAACCGGGACCTTTCAGGAACAGACTTGTAAAGAGAAAGAAAATGTACCAAAGTCAATGCTGTGGAAATGAAAGCAAAAAGTACTTGGAATAATTCTACAAATGTGCTACTGAGTTTACAATTTTCTAAAGGGTTTACTTCTTACAAACAACATTGGGTTGTTTCTTTTTTTTAACAGGAAAGCACTTTTTGGTTGCACTTCTCTGCATCTGGACACTTACAGAACAAGCTGCTGAGGGAGGAGTCTGTGGAGTCACTGGGGTACCACTGGGGGTCATGGGTGGGTGACGCAATCCAGTTCTGTTGAGGACTACTGGATGGGGACGGAAGACTTTTGGAGCTGTCACTGCCATTCAGTTTTGCAGGAGAGAGAGAAACACCTTCACCTGTAAGCCAATGCCAGGGATCACGAATTTAGTCAATGTGATAAAGTTACAGGACACTGCACCAATCTTTGTTTAGAAAGGAAAAAACTCCAAACAATAACCTTCCTGTCCCATATTTCCTAGAAAATAAAGGCCAGGCACAGAATTTTATTTCCAAAGGTATTTGGGGAAAAAAAAGCCCCAAAAGCAAACCCACAAAAACATCACCACCCAAGAACTGCTTGCTGGAAAAATTTCTGTTGGCATGTAAGATGACAGGCATTTTCTTTTAAGTTGATAGGCAGATTTTAGCTCATCTCAGACTTACTGTATTGGCCAGAGCTGATAGCTATTTCAATGATGGAATCACTGATCTGAGTAGCAGGTTCCCCTTGAGAAAGCACATCTTCAGGTGGTCCAGGCAGGGAAATATCCAAGAGAGCAGAAACATTGGGAGGAGAGAGCCGAGTACTGGAAGCTTCTGATGAGGAAAGTGGAAGGCTGGACAGACCATTCTGGAGAGAAGTCTTGGCCAGTTCTGGCAGAGAAAGGACTGATGTGCCCTATTACAAGAAACAGARTTAATTGTTTACAGATATATTAAGAACCCAAAAAACTAAAAAGCAACACTTCAGCTCTTGAGTATCAGATTAAAACCAGACTTTTAAGGGAAAAAATCCAGTAGATATTATGCCTAAATTAGAGGAATATACTATTTATATAATAAACCTGACTTATTTTAATAAAAAATACCTGTAAGTAAAAACAAATATGCTTCAGCCCACATCCTGCCAGATCATCTGAAAAAATGAGTCTGCAACATTCCAAAGAATATTTAAAATAGCCTACATAACAGAACAAGCATAATCTTAAAATTACATAATTTTGGTAAATCTACAAGATAGCCCCAAATAGATATATATTAATTTGCCTTTGTATAGGCAAACACCCTTTAACTGATGGAAGAGTATACAGATATTTGAAAATGTGACTGATAAATCACATTTATTCACTTTTTATAGCCAGACTTCCCAAAATTCAACTGATCTTTAAGGAGTATCATTACCAGTACCTCATCGTGGAACTGTAGTATGGTTTTTTTTTCTGATGTTGTGTATAAACAGCTGTCCTAAGAGCAAGAACCAGAACCCAAGGCCCCATTACCACAATAAATGCCTCATAGATTCATGTCCTACCATCTGCCCCATAAAAAAGTCTTAATTTCCTTTATGCTCGCCAGCCAAACTAATTTGACCTTTATCACATGCAGGTGTCACAGGGAGCATGGAAAGTGCTTCCACTGAAGAAAAGAAGGCTTAAAATTCTGACACCAGGCCCTGGATCCCACTGGAGAGAGAGGCTGGGTACAGGATGACAACAATCCTACAGTTGCAGCTGCTTTTTAAGTATCTGGCTACACCTTACTGAATCCAGCACAAACAACAGAGAATCTCTCGAAAGGATGCTGACATACAATCACACTTTTAGTCTTAATACTCCTCCTTTAGTGACATGGAGGCAGCAGGACTGTGAGCTGCTGAAATCTCCCCTTGTGATGTCTAAAGTACACGCACAGATATAGCAGAGCAATTGTAAACTCCTCCACTCTTGAGAAATATGTAAAGCCTATTTATCCTTCACAGGTCAGGGACTGTCAGCTTCACTCTGATTTTAGGGAATGGCACACATACAGACACACTTGAGCAGCTTTCCTAAAATTCTTTAACTTCTTCAGATGCTGGGAATTTCACTTCCACCAGACAGTACCAGTAGTCCACAATTACCTGGGAATATGGAGTTTTAACTAGCAATASCAGTGATATTTGCACAGAACATTACCCACTCCAGAGCAGCGTTTGTTCAGCACACACTGTACCTGGAAGCCATCCTGCTTGGGCCGAGCTGGCAGGCTGATGTACGGCACCCGGCACCCTGGGCCTGAGCCCTGCAATCACAACATAAGCCACATGAGTGACCAGATGGAGAGGGAAGAGATATGGGCCTATCACCAGTTATCTGTGCTCTTCATACATCTCACATCTTTCAAAACTGTCCATCAACTCCCAGAGAACATGACATGGATTGACATGGACTAACATGTATCTGGTCTGTGCACCAAGGGTAACATTGCAGTTTCCATTCCAAATACAATCCCTAAAAGTCCATGTTTTGCCCCAGATTCCCTCCTGGATTTCTGAAACAGGATGGAAATTGGTTCAATGAGATGATGATTTGATCCCTCAACCCCAAATACACACTACACAACACAGACTGGGTGTGCCATGACAGCAGTGTCCAACAGCAAGTCCCAGGAGAAAGTTCACTGAGGAGTGATAATAATACAGTTTTTTTATAAGATGAAAGAGCAAGACAGATAAGCATTAGAAAAAAATCTCATGTAAGAGCCTCTGACCTCCACAGTGGTGATGGAGCCTCCGTTCCGATGTGCTACTGCTGGCTCCTGCCCTGTTACTACTGTGGGCACTGCATCTGGTGACAGTGGAGACACACCTGCCAAACCATCTGCATCCAGGACAGGCATGGGGCTACCAGGGATAATGCCAGCACTTTTAGCTGCCAAGTCAATAGCACCTTGTGTGAAACAAAAACCAAAAACCACATTACAAGCTTCTTCTTCACTCTGTTATGATTCTCTAAAAGATGATTTTTTTTAAACTTACCCAGAGTCAAAACTCAACCCATCTAAAAAAGCATCAATGGTAATGATCTAATCAGCTGGGTCAGCTGCTCTCTGCACCAAGGGTAACATTGCTTTTAGCTAAAATGTTTAACTTTTCTGCCCTGTTCCAACCTGTTACCAGGTATATCAAAATAGTTGAGAAACCTCCCAGTTCCCCTCCCATCCTTCCATTTTTTTTTCTTTTCACATTTTTGTCCTCCAAATTGATAAGTATTTCACTGTGCAATTTCTAGAAATTTCCTATGGGTTACTAGGGGAGCTCTAGAACATCAGAGCCTTCTTTTATTATCTTGACTCTGGTAACCATGTAGACTCAACGTAAAAAACCTAAGTTGTTGCAAGGGTCAAGCTCACCCAAATCTTTTAAAATCCACTTTAAACACTGAATGTCTTCTCATCTCACAAGAATTGTCTAGGTAAAACATACATGCAGTCACTGTCTTCACCTCATTAATTTTTCTAGTTATGGAACCCACTTTCTGTTGCAAGACAGTATCTGCCTGGAGAACACCAGTATGACTTTTATTGCAAAATTCAAAATGACTTACTAGACAGATGGTTGGTGGCCTGTGTTGGAAGAACTTTGGGCACAATTGGACGAGAAACAGCAGCTTTAGTCAGTGAGGACTGGATTGGCCGAAATGAACCTCTCCCTGTGGGGGAAGGATTAATACCTTTCAGGCAAAAGAAATCTAACACCCTTGAAGCAGAACACAACACAATTCAACAGAGGCAAATAAATTCCAAGCAGCAGCAAGCTGCAGGAATGCAAGTAGCAGAGATGATGGAATAAAGCTAAAACAGTGATGTGAGTTAAGCAGTGTCTTGCCACAGACACGCAACAGAAAGTGCTGCTGTGCTATTGGAGCTGCTCCCATACCTTCAGTGAAGAGAACCCTTCAGGTCTCATGCTGGCTTGGATGGGGGGTCACCTGTGCTACCACTGTACTATAGAGTGTACTAGCAGAAAAGGACATAAGGGCAGTGTATTGACTATGCTTTATAAAATTCAGACGATATCCCGGGTATTAGGGAAAGTCCAACATAAAACCTAGACAATTATACCCTACAGAACACAAAGTCCTATCTAAGTATTTTATTCCAAATTTTTTCTCCCTGTTAGAACTCCTTGCTCTTCCCTGCTATCAATCTTGGGAAATTGAATAAAAATTTCTATCACAAGCATGACTTGCTTAACAATGACCCAGGAGAGCAATCCCATCATCCTGCAGGCTGGTGATACTGTCACTTTGAAAGGGTATTTTCTTCTTTTTAGAAATTACTTCATTATGCAGTTTTAAGGGACACTTTTCAGTCCACAGAAGTGCTAGAAGAGATGCAGACTCACCTGTAATGGATGAGTTGGATAAGATAGAAAAGGAACAGACATGCTGGGACGGATTTCCAGACGGCCTGGGGAGCAGTGTTCTCTATGTGAGAGAAACAATAAACCGGAACAGATTAAAACACAGACAGAGGGTAACTCATTGTATAAGGTGCAGAAGTTCACAAGACCTTCCAGAATAAGCAGAGTATTTCTGTGGCATTACTGTCATGCACCAGATACAGCGATGAGATCAGTGTGCTCTTGAGAAAAAAGCTACAGATAGGAATCATGTGTTTTCTCTGTAAACTACTAAAAGAAAATATTACCATACGGAAAATGCTCAAAGGAATGCTGATTAGAACTAGATTCCTCTCTGATTATATATGCAGTGATTTTCAAATCTCTCTCAGAATTACAGCAGTGATCTTAAGGATGGGACTTCGTGTGCAAACTCATCTGCCCTTAAAATTCAGCAAGCATGGATGATTGAGATAGCTGTGTGTACTTGGGAGCTCTTAAAAGACATGGAATTGCCCAGATCTGAAGGTCTTAGGATGAGAAAATAGTCCAGGGGTAATATCTGTGTGTCCTACTCTCACACAAAACRGAAGACAAGAAAGGGTATATTGACACTTGGGAACTTTGTCTTCCCCCAGTAAATTACCATTATTTAGATTTCAGATTTATTTTTTCTCACCTGCCTCTGGTGTCCCAATGGCATGTGCCTTTTCTCTGGGTTATCAGAGCAGTCTGAAGGAGGGTAATGCCTGTCTCTCATCAAAACAACATGACAATATGCCACCCCCCTTCCATACACTTCTTCCAAAGCCCCATTTTTTCTCAGGAATCATTGTTCTCTCAAAGTGTGGTATGGCTTATTTCACTAAAGAAGCTTATATCCACTGCAGTTCAACAGCCACTACTGAGCAGGAAGCAGGAAAAGGATTTAAAGGAAGATTTTGTTGTTAAGAGGGCTGCCAGCTCCAACACTGTCAGCACAGGGGCACACTGTCCATGCCTCAGTGCCAGAAGGCCCAGGCAGCAGAACCTACTTCCAGGACAGAAGCTTTCTTATTTTTCTGAATTACCTCAGGCACCGGACTTCTGCTGTTGTTGACATTCTTCATACAGGAATATAACATGCCTGGTAACACTAGAGACTGAGGTGTTTGTTCCTGCATAATTTCAGCTTCACATTTCCAGTGCATGCATGTGGGAAATTCAGGTTTTTATTTGTTACGTGCAAATCACTATAGCCTTAATGATACTCAGGGAGCAAAGCAGGCATTTACACTTTCCTCTGACCTGTACTACCAATGGCTTCCGCAAGTGCCTGTTCCGTAACTTCCGGGGCTTCGGCAGGAAGAAGTCCGACTGCATCTGGACAAGAACAGGAAATGCATTACAAGTATTTTAGGTATGCAGACACAGAATAAATTATACCCCCTAAATTCTTATTTTCAATAAAGTTAAATTTAAGAGTTGACTAAAATACTGTGTTTTGTTTCAGACAGCACAATATCCTTTCCACTAGAGTCAGAATATTTTCCACCAATAATGTAGTTTTTCTTTTTTTTTTTTAATAGAGATAAAGCTTTGTTCCCAAAAGCCATTTTACTACTTAACTACTGCAGCTTCCTATGAAATTTTTACTGAGATTGTGTACATAAAAATTAACATTTTACTTAAATACAGCAATGAAGCTGTGTTAAAATTAGCTACACAACAGAAGAGAATCAGTTYTTGCTAAACATGGCACATGTGTGTGCTGGAGCAACTTAGACAGCAAATCAGTTTCATTGGGCTGTGTGATGGCATTCAGATTTGAATTATCTGACTTACCTGAACAGGTAATGTTACTTCAGAGCCCAGTTATATAGTCAAAATCTGACTCACCTCAGTTAACACAATGTTAAACTTGAGCATCATACGAAACACCGCTTCACAGGGCAGCCCATGCTTTCTGATGAATCCAGAATCCCTGGAATACCTCCTGGAAGCTGGCTCATGCACACCATGCTGCACTTTCTATTCAATCATCTCACTTACACTGATAGTGTCCAGGTGCTGCCGGAAGGTCAGCTCTGTTTCCTTGCTGGGTAGGAACAGCTTCCCATGGCGGCTGTTGGGGGGGAGGGTTGTAGGGACTGCAAACAGTCCACTGTCAGCCTCAGTGCTCCCAGAACTTGAAGGACTGGCCACCAAGAGAGGTCGAGGGAGGTTTCTCAAACCTAGAAGATTTTAACAGTAATTTAAATGAAATAAAGTGAAAACAGAAAGGAAGTAACTCTTTAGCAACTGAAGTACCATAGAGAGAACTGTGACTTAAAGATTCTGGCTGTCACCAGCTGTTTCTAAAATCAGGAATCTCTCCAGATTTCAGTTGTACCACCTACAAACTGACATTTACCTRCATTGAATACCACTAACATTCACTTCCTTTAAAATTCTTGGAAGTAGGAGATTAAATGTRATTTTACTCTACTTAAGAATATAGAATTGAAGCCCTGTTTTCAGCCCCACATAGACCACAATAATGAATTTATCTCTTCAGCTTGTAGGCATACTTGAAAGCCTACCCAGTAAACAAACTTTATCTACCATTTCTTATGTAGGGCAAGATAATACAAACACAGAGACATTTTACAGTGTTTATGATTTATTTACACTCCCCACCCCTACTTTCCCTATGGTAATTGAAAGTACAACTCCAATAAAATCACTCTGGTGATGAAGCAGGGATCAATTCACCAAAATACCTTCCCAAAAATAGACTGTCCTCAAAATACATTTGGCACAAGGAAATAATGATAGCTTGTCTGAGTAAAASTTTCCCATTTACATTTAAGTTGAAAAAAACCAGTAGGATTTTCCTGTGCTGTGCCCACCCTTCAGGCAGCCACCTCGGACGAAAGCCAGCACTGTTAGCCTGTCACTCTGARGTATCCAAGATGTGTACCTGCCTCTCTCCATACAGGTGTTTTACAGCACCAGTTAATCCAATTAACCTGCTCCTGGGTTCACTGCTCTGGGCTCAGAGTAGGGGTGTGAAAAGKAGGGCCTAAGGATCACAACTGGTCCCAGTAACCCCAACACCATCACAGACTTTCCTAAAGTCACAAACATTTGGTGGCAAATACMACTGGGCTGAAGCACAGAACAGAAATTCTTGGCCTGCATGGCTGGGGCCCACAGGTTACAGCAGCTGTACCTCCTATTAAAGAAAAGGTAATTACAATCATTCTCTATCATAYAATTGTAGAATCACATTACTGGTTTGGGTTGGAAGGGACCTTAAAGCTCATCTCATTCCASCCCCTGCCAYGGCCAGGGACACTTWCCACTAGCCCAAGCCCTGTCCAACTTGGCCTTGGACACTTCCAGAGATGAAGCAGCCACAGCTCCTCTGGACACCCTGTGCCAGGGCCTCATCACCCTCACATAGAAGAATTTCTTCCCAATATCTAAGCTAAAGCTCTAGTGGCAGAATGTCACAGAAAATCTYCAGTATTTATTCATCAACAGATTTTACTCTGGGCATTTACTTGCCTGTTTTGTAAGCTGATACTCTTTGAGATMTCACACCCTGTGCCAGTCAGCTTGTGCTGGTTCAGGCTGGGAAGAGGTTTTCTTCAGTGGCTGGTATGCAGCAGTTTTGGATTTGTGTAGCAAACCCTGTTCCTAATTCAGGGATGCTCTAGTTACCCCTCAGCAGCTCTTACACAGGTCAAGACCTTTACTGCTCCTCACCCCATGCTGCYGGTGGGGTGCTGGGGATGCATGAGGAACTGGGAGGGGACACAGCCAGGACAGCTGATCCCAGCTGACCACAGTGATATCACAGACCATGGGGGGTCATGCTTAGTGTACAGAGCTGGGGGAAGAAGGAAGAAGCGGACATTCAGAGTGAGGGCATTTGCCTTCTCAAGTTACTGTTACATATGATGGAGCCTTGCTGTCCTAAGGGTGGCTGAACACCTGCCTGCCAAGGGGAAGCAGCAAACTAATTCCTTGTTCTGCTTTGTGTGCACAGCTTTTGCTTTACTTAAGAAACCATTTTTATTTCAACCCATGTTCTCTCACTTTTACTCTTCCAATTCTCCCCCATCCCACCAGAGGGGAGTGACTGAGCAGTTGTAGGGGGCTGAGTTGCTGGCTGGGGTTAAATCATGACACAGCTCCCCAAAAAAACAAGCATCGTCCCTAAGAGTGTCTCAGGAGAGTTCTGCTGGATTGTGAACCACATTATTGATGTGCATTGTTATTCAAGATTCAAAGCAGCACTGGATTTAATACAATTCTAAAGCAAATTAATATACATTAATGTTCTCAGACAGTGAAGTTCCTAAGAGTAAGAGCATTCCTCCTTCCAGTGTTACAACTCTGGGAAATCCTCATCATGGTGTGAGGTATTAACCAGTTGAATTCACCAAGTGGATTTTTAGGAATACTCACCTGAGGAGGTGGAAGCAGCACCAGCAGMAAAAGCCTTGTTGTTGCGAAGGGCAGACTGATTCCGTGTGCAGCCTGGACTCCTGGTGTTGATGGCAATCACCTTTCCTGGGGGAGTCAGGGACTGCTCCTCCTGAGCAGGCTTTATAGGTGATGTGGCAATGGAGCTCATCTCGGGTGTCTGAAAATGCACATTAAATGGACATTGTGTGCTGGTACAACAAATATATTGTGAAACTCAGTGTACTTCGGACACCTTAAAATTAAAATATGACATACTACAATACCTTAAAGTAATCTAAGCAATACCYCCTAGTGGGAGTGAAGGGCAGCTGAAATTCCCTTCCTGCCCATTTAACAGTGTTGGATATCACCAATACAATGTATTAATTTATGTTACAATTGGGTTAACACTCAATAAGCTTCACACAATGTGCTGGATCACCACAGGATAGAAAGTAAAAGAGAAAAAAGGTGTTGGTTTTAATTCAGCGTAAAACYATTTTCCATAAACTCCATCCAAGAGGGCTGCCCTGGTGGGAAGTACATCTGGACAAAAACATTTTAATTCTCTCTTAATTCTATCAGGTAGAGTTTGAATTTTTTCCCTTCCTTTTTCTTTCACACTGTAACACAGCACTAACAAGAGACACGTGCTTCAATAATCTTCTAGGCCTATCCAGTTGTTTTATTAAGTTGTTAAAACTGTTTTCTAGAAAACCCTCACGTTTTAAAGAACCTGTGTGCAATAATAGGCTTAAAATTACACTTCCCCCCCCCTCCCCCCAACTGCAATGCCACTTGCAGGTTTGTTTTATGCTGATGATTTTCATTCAAGGAATGAACCACAGCAGAGCTGGCTGCTTTGGTTGTTACAGATTATCTGGAGAAAACAGGAGGCATGCACACAATCAATCCTTCCTCTTAAAATACCCTGTGGCAAAAATATTATGGTTCCTGTCATTATTTGATGAAATGCAACTTTCAAGAATTCTACAGTGCTTTCAGTGAGGCTGTAAATATCTTCCGGGCCTCTGCAACATCAGTGTCACAACATTCATTCTGCAAGGAGAGTTTATGTTTTTCTAAAAAAACATAAAAGAAACAAAAAGAAAAAAGAGAGTAAATTGGTATTTGACAAATAAAAGGTTGCATTCCTTCTTTTTGCTGGAATGTATCATATGATACATATCTTAAAGTGCTCCTCTATTGTAGTACTATACTATACAAAGTAGCTACTTTGACTAAGACAGCTAGAGTGTGAGAGTGACAGGGAAACACATGCAAATCCTAACTGCTGATTCCTCCCCCTCTTCAATTCCTTTCCTCCCAAGTCTCAGCGATATCCTTCTTTATAGTTTGTGATTGTTTCATCATCATGCTTAGCTGTCACCTGTGTCACCAGAAGTAAAAGTAGATGCCAAAGAGGAGACAGTGTCCCAGGTCTGTGAGATGTCAAACCAAAAGTCTTTGCACTTTAAACAAAGTCTGTATCTGGAGCTGCATCTGAACAAAGATGGGTTTAAATTTATAAAATCCTTCATTCTATGTCTGTAGAACGAGAATCAAAATGAACTTTCGGGGGGCTAAATCACCAACAACAAAGGATCAAAGAACTTTGTGTTTGGGAACAGTGATACATTTGCATCTTGGGTGGAACAAGATCTTYAGCTCATCATATCTACCACAGGCATTTGAACAGATCTGTTGAACTCTGTGTCTTTTAAAAAGATGTTTTACTAAGTTTCAATTGGCTGCACTAGGTGGAATTGGCTGCCCAGGTATCACTGGRGCAGATCTTAAACACAGGTTACAAAGCACAAGAAGAAAAGCAAGTTCATTTCCTAAGGTCTCCCTTAAGGGAGTCCCTAAGGACTGCTAAACATCTSTTCTGGAGTCTGGGAACTTTTACACAAATAATCAACTGTGGCTGGTGCAGATCTATTGACTGCTATTCTGAAGAAATACACACTTTTCACTTCTCATACTTTGTGTCATTTGAACTACATAAACATTGACAACCCAAGGTTGCAATTTTCATGTCGAATATTAATCTCATCCAGGCTCCATTTCCTAGAAAAGGCTGGATCAGCTCATCTTCCAAGGTCCCTTCCAACCTGGGCTGTTCTACGAATCTGTCAATCTATGTTCTGTGAATCTGAGCAAGAACAGAAGGCACCTCACCTCACAACTGATCTTTCTGGTAGTCACATTAAATGTTCACTGGAACACCAGTGAGACTCACAGTGAACCAGAAGTTAAAGCATATAGAAGCAAAGTCCACTCTGTAAACAGCTGTCTTGTGTTGTGGTTTCTGTACCATTTAAACAAAGGAATCTCCAGGCCTCTTGACATGGCTAGTTATTGATTTATTGTGAACTCACAACTGAGCTATTATTCCCCAAATCTACTAAACTAGAGTTTAGTATCTGCAGTGTGAACAAGAGCTACTTACTGGTTTGGGATTGACTTCAGTAGAGATGAGTTTCAGAAGGCAGTTTAGGAGCCTCTGCTTGTGAAAGCTGGGACATGCAGGGACAGYGCTGGACTCAGATGTTTGCTCTCTAGCATCCTGAGTTTCTGGCTCCAAGACAGCTAACCAGTCATATTCCAGCTGCAGCTTGTTCGGTTTGCCCATCATGAGGTAGACTTCAGCCARTGTAAGGCTCTCAGAGGTTCGCAGACTCCATCCTTCTTCTCTAACCTGTTGGGAGAGCCGACTGGGGTCATCCTTGGGAGACTTGGTACTGGATTGTCCCTGAGGTGGAGCTGGAAACAAGGAAGCCAGCTTCTCTTGAGAATCCTCCATTACGGCATCTGTGATATCCTTGGTACAAGCATCCAGCTGCTGGCCCTGGCTGTGGCTGGCCTGAGTTTCACTTTTGCCGCTGCCAGGGGAACCCTCAACACCTCTCAGTAGCTGGGAGCAGGAGTCAGAGGTCTCTGCACTCCTCCTGCTTGGAAAAGCCACCAGAGGAGCATTATCAGCTGCTGGAGCAGAGTCTTTCCCATGCAGTTTGTCTGTGCAACAATATTTCTCTGGGACGATTAGGTCCTGACAGGACTTCATGTACCGTGGGAATGGATCCAGCAGAGAGAGTTCCTCCACATCAGGGATCTTGCTGCAAGCACACACTGTGCTGCATGAGGGCAGCACAGCTGCCTGGTCACTGGCCAGGGCCTCCCTGCCCTCCATGCAGGAGGCCACTGAGCTGAGCTTTTCCTGGTGCCCTCCTGGATCCTGAAGTCCAGAAGGCGGTTTCTGGACGGAATTAGTGATGCCAAAATTTGAGGCTGTTCCTTCCACCAGGACAGGCTCYGGGGCACCATCTTCAATGCTTGCAGAAACTTCAGCAGTAGGCTGCAAAGTTCTGCTGGGCTCTGTAGTGCTCTCTGCCCTTCCAACACCCTTACCTTCTGTTCCCCGCAGGTATTTCAGCTGTCCCCTTGCTGTGCCCTGACCACTCTGTATGCCGAGGATTTGGGCAGGGGGAAGTAAGTGAGAGTCTTTTGTGTTCTGTTTGCATTTGCCTGTTTCCTGCCAATGCACAGTACAGAAAGCCTTGGAGTGGACCACTCTGGCTACCCCAGGCAGCGGAGTGAGGGTACAATTCTCCCCTGGAAAGAGATGGAGCATCACTTTCTCCTCTGAGAAGCTGCCTCTTGTTTCTGAGTCTCTGGAGTCTTGAAGTTGCTGTTCTTCTAGTGTTTTACGCTAAAAAAGATGTGTCAAAGAATGTAACACTCATTTGTCCCTTCCAAAAAAAGCACCTGGGAGCCTRTTTTGCAYGTTTAAAAAAACAAGTTTAAAATAAAGTAGCTGATCATGCTCTCTCGTGTTCTCATGACATGTTCTCTATTCAGCACAGATTAGAGTGAACACACTATAATCAGAAATTAGGTCCTTTGTGGTGATGAAGACTATAGTGAAGACCTGCTACAAGCMCAGAATAAGCCTCCATTCCAAACAAAATTACTTCTCTCTGTTTCACACACCACCATAATTAAAAAAACAAAGCGCAACCAACAAACCCCAACAAAACCAAGCAAAAACTCAAACACTGAAAAGCAAAGAAGCCTCTCATGAGTGAAGCAAACTCTATCTTACATGCTCTTACATCTCTCAAAGTTTCAAGTGCTACACTGCTGTTACTTCCAGGCTCACAAATTAAAMAGAAAAGCTTAAATTAAAAGCCCAGGAAGAGGATCAAGACCTCCAAGTCAGGAGGACTAGGTTCAGAACAGAACAACTGTTAACTCACATATCTTCCTATTGCGTGAATCAAAGCTCAGAGGCAGGGACACCCTGAACGCGGTATGGCTCAGACAGTGCAGAGACACATTGCAGGTAGCAGCAGCTACCTTGACAAGAAGCTTAAGCCTTCATTGGTGAAACTGCACAAAGTGCAAAGATATGTCCTTAATCTCTATGCTGAAACTGGAAACAAAATTGTGAGTTATTATCCAGGCTCTAAGGGGGTCAACCACTGACAATGAACCAGACTAAGATCATTGGCTGAGGAAATAAAATAAAAGCAGGAATTTCATTTATTCCTAACTAGCTTTCACTTAATCATAATAGAGAAGATTTGAGGCAAAAGCAGAACATGAGATCTCCCATGAAAGCCTCCATTAGAGATGCTGAGACTGATCTCTACCTTTAATAAGCAGGGACTGTTATATTTATGAAGTAAATTCACTTTTACAATGCAAAACTGAACTTGGAAGGGAMTTGCTCCCAGGACACAGCACATGGAACAGACCGAGCAGGAAAAGGATACAACCCGCACTTCATGGAGAGCCCACTTCTGCTTCAGGAATTCAAGGAGGCTGGAGACCTTCCGATGTAACTCCACGATCATCCTGTATGCAAGAGAAACAAAGCAAGGGAACAGAGAACAACTGTCAGCAGGAGCTTCAAGTCCTAGCTTTGATGCTAGAAGAATTACRAAATAAACTGGTATTCTACAATGCCAGCACAAAGAACACTCCCAAGCTCTAAGAAAAAAAAAAACAACAAAACCAAAACATATGTTATCCCACAACTTTAAAATCTAGGTAACTCAGAACTGTGACAACTCACACATCTTAAAAGCCTGTCAGATAACCGACTGCCATGATTCAAGAAACTAGCTTTTTCCATATGAAAGAAGATAGGAAAAGATCGCAGGATTTAGCTGAACTGCTAAAGTGAAGGCAAGGCACAGAGCTACCACATAAAGGATAGAAAGAAAGAGAAAAAGGGGCACAAGACTCTTAAACATTTACTTTTAGAAAACCTTTTACTAAATAAACCTAGTGCAAAGAAAACAATGGATATTTTTATCATGATCTTTGGTCACTACACTAAAGTGCTACAGTTGAAGCAACACTCAACATCACAGAGGCCTGGTGTTTGCTGCTCCAAGTTCTGGACTAGATRGAAGTACCAGGATGAAGAGCCACTGATGACACAGAACAGCTGCACCAACAATGTTTGGGAAGGGAGAAGCTACAAACACTTTTCATGCKGCTTTTATCACTGGGTGCACATGAAATGTTCAGAGCCTTGGTGCAGGCATCTCTGACCACTGTGTATCTTCTTTCCTCTCTGTCTATGGTACATGAAATACAAATTTTAGTAAAACCAATGCTACTATYGCCATTTTACTTGCACTCCACTCTGCCAGTAAGTGGCACAAAGTATATTCATCTCCAAAGCTAATGGCTCCTTCATTACTCAAAAGATACAAAGAACAACGGTAATCTAATTTTCCCTTGTAGTAATGCACTTTTACAAACCATGTACTCTGGTTGGACAAAGACTTCAAACTAAGTACATTTAGACCAACTGCATTGTTAAAGATTAACTGCCCAACTRGCAAAGAGAATCCTGAAGAAAGGAAGGGACTAGGATGCTGCTCATCTGTTTTCCTATTCTGAGCACCACAATCAGTTCACCACTACCTAAGCCGTGGGTTCTGGGCAAGACTCTGTACTCGAGCCCATGCGTGGTTATTCCGTGGCTGCAACTCCACAGGGACTTTGAGAGGAAGTCGTACTGGCTTTTGGTCCTCTTCATCACTCACACCTGAAAGGAGATGAAGCACAAAGCGTCAAAGCAAGGACAACTCAAGTCACAACACTATGCTCGGTTACTCAATGAAAAAGATCAGGCACTAGCATCACCTACAGCTAACTCAGTCAGTTCAGCTTTACCACTGGAGCCTGCTTCCTTAATTTTGTTSCAATGTGTTCTTATCCTTGGACACTGCAGTGGTACTAGGGATTCCAGTTGAGCAAGCAGTGTCAAAAATCAGGTGTCTGGAAACTTTGAAGCAGTACAGTATTTCAGACCTTTGAACGGCCTGATTCTACTTACTTGGGAACGAGGAAGAAAAAAACAACAAAATGAAATCACACAGCTTAATGGGAGAAGCTAAAAACGTTGAAAATTATCAAAGATAAATGCTATATTGCTGGTTGATTCACTGACACAAGGGGCTAACCTTCACATACAGTGAAAGCATGATGTGCAAAGCAGTAGTGAACTATCTGGTGTGGGTATTTCCTTTTCATCTTAGCTAGTAAGAAAACTGTGTGGGTCCTGAAATTACCAGGGTTACACTACCAAACAGGCCAAGACAGACAGTACTGTGCCCAGGACAAACATGCAACAGCTGAAATTTCCCTGCCAGTAATGGATACACCAGAACAAGACCGTTCACTTTCTGTGCTTCCAACCATATCCTAGAACACCATCTTATTCCAGCATCTTTTACTCACCATCTGGATCACAGAGTTTCTTCAATGCCCTGCACATGGGAGCTTTGATACGCAGGTTTCTGCCTTTGTAACGAACAGTAGTAGCCCTGGATACATGGAAAGAGAAGTACTTAGAGGAACTGTAACAACAGTGCATGAATACAGACCTATCCATCTTAGGCCCTGTGCTCTTCAACATCTTCATATCTGACTTGGACACAGGACTGGAAGGGATACTGAGCAAGTCTGCAGAGGATACAAAATTGAGAGAAGCTGTTGACTCCCTTGAAGGCAGAGAGAGCTTGACAAGTGAGAGGACTGGGCAATCATCAACTGCATGACATTCCAGCAAGTGCTGGATTCTGCACCTGGGAYGGACAGACTAGGGAATGAGATGCTAGAGAGCAGTTCTGCAGAAGGGACCTGGAGGACCTGGTTGACRGAAAGCTGGATCTGAGTCAGCAGTGCCCTGGAGTCAGAAGGGAAATCCCTGTCCTGAGGGGCACCAGGCCCAGCATCACCAGTTGGGCCAGGGATGGGATTGTCCCACTCTGCTTTGCASTGGAGTGGTCTCACCTTGAATACTGTGTGAAGTTTTGGTCACCACAATATAAAAGGAAGATATTAAACTATTAGGGAGCACCAAAGGAGTGCAACGAAAATCGTGAAAGGGCTTGAGGAGAAGCCATTATGAGGAGCGGCTGAGGGCACTTGGTCTGTTCAGCCTGGAGAAAAGGAGACTGAGGGGAGACCTTGCAGTTGCAAGTTCCWCATGAGTGGGAGAGAAGGGGCAGACACTGATTTCTTCTCTGTGCTGGTSACCAGTGACAGGACCCGAGGGAATGGCCTCAAGTTGTAGTGAAGAGCAGGTTTAGGTTGGATATCAGAAAAAGTTTCTTCCCCCAGAGTGCTTGGGCACTGGAACAGGCTCTCCAGGGCAGTGGTCACAGCACCAAGCCTGACAGAGATCAAGAAACATTAGGACAATGCTTTCAAGCACATAGTGCAACTCTTCMGGATGGTGCTGTGCAGGGCCAGGAGTCAGACTTGATGATCCTTGTTGCTTCTAACTCAGCTTATTCTGTGATTCACTAATCAGGGACAGAGAGCCAAACACCATCATAGCTACAGRTCTGAGTACAGAAATGTACGGGTATGCAGTGCAGGTTCACAAGTGCATTTAGTCTTTCCTGTCATCTTACTTTCCATTGTGGAAGTGCTACTCTTGTGACCCTCCTCTTCCAGACTTCCATGGAACACTGTCCAACCAGGGAGAGACTTCTGTTTTATAAGTGCACCAGGATTAYGTTACTTTGGTTGAAAAGTACTCTCACAGACAGCTGCTTCGTAAAAGACAAGTGGCGTTGCTTTAGTCTTCCCTTTATACTCATGACTCTTGATTATAGGAAGAAAAAGTCTTAAGTTTTTGCAGTCTTTCATTTGGAAAYATCATCATCTTATCTGGTGCAGACATGAGGTCTAAGAGCTTGTGCAGAAAMCTGAACAAAATAACTTTTTACAATATGATTTTACTAGTTTAGCTTCGGCATCACTTTAGCTGTTTCAAAGATCTTTAAGAGCCAGTGGTCATTTTTGTTTTCACACAGTGAAAACTACTTGATTACTTCACTCTATCAGTCCTGTTTTCTTTTTAGGAACTTAAAAGGCAAGCATTGAGCCAAATCAAATTACCAATGATAGTAGTACTACTTAATACTTGCTTCATTAAGGATAGCATAGAAGCAGCTTGCATGGAAGCAGCAGGATTGAACACAACTGCTTCTAGTAAAATGAAATAAATGACAGAGAATATTCCTATGCAGTAAGTAAAACATCATCATGCAAGAAGAGCAGCTGTCTACAGCGCTAAGAGGAAAATTTGCATAAGGGCAACAGAAGTGAAGCCAGACCTGAGAAGATGCAGCTGATGGGGTAAGCAACTCAAAATTTTTAGTTACTGAACTGTGAACTTCTATAGATTTGGAATGTCCCTGGGCTGGAAGGGTAGATTTCCATTCAACACAATTCTTGGAAACAAGAATTGTTTGAATATAGTTGGTCCCACCAAGTCCAACAGTGTAAAGTCTCTGTCAGTCTCTGCCAGTGTAAAGACTCTTAGAGAAGGACACAGAAACCCTTGTGAGTATCTTACCAATAATTTAAGGATGAAAGGTAAAGCCTCCTCCTGGGTACCCTCAACCTTACCGCAAGATTCCATATCCTCTTGTATATATCCTTATATTGAAGTGTAGATGTGATTTTAACATAAAATCAGAATTTTTAGAAAATAAACATCCCAAAACCAAGTTTAATCAATTAGTACTCTTTTTTTTTTTTTAAATGTGCAAATAAACCAAGTTTCAATACAAGTGAGGACACATCAGTATGAATCCAAGTTCATGTCAACAGGGACTGCAATGTATAAAGACAGGAAACTTGACTACATACTCTGCTGTGCTTAAATTCAGCTGGGTCAGTGTTGGGACTTCTCTCTCAGGTCTGAATCTTTAGCTGGAGAATCTTCACTTTTTTCTTGAGCCCAAATTTTGTTCTCAGCCACCAGTCAGAAGCAGCTGCCCAGTATAAAAGTGCCTGGCACAGGTCCTGAAGAATTCATCAGCACATAACGTGTGTGCAGTAAATAAAACTCTAGCTCTGTATTACTTTTCTTTGTCCGGTGCTTATTATTATCTCCTCCGAGAATAGTAACTGAAAGAAAACAGCTGAGGACTAGAAGTCTTCAACTTTTACTACAGGTCCCAGAAACCCACTCTTCCACAGTGTTATGCTGAAGCAACACATCCTCAGGATTCACACCAATTACCTCGTGGTTTTAACTACAGGGATTCAATGAAGACCATATTTACTTTACTACCACTAATGCAGTCATCATAGTAAGTAATTTTACAAAGCTCACACTTAGTTAAGAGGATGCACAAATGCACCCAACTGCTGGAGAAGCAAAGTCTGGAGTGCGATCAAAAAACAACACTGCTGCATCAACATGCCAAGGCGATAGATCTGCCTTGTTCATGCAAGGAGTCAATTACAGAATTACAGCAACCTGAACTGGTGGGATGATTTCCTTAGTGAAGCCATGCCTGGTTGTACCYTCTGGTTCAAGTGGAAAACACGGTTTCATAAGGGCCTTGTGCAAAACACACTACAGACTGTGAAAATCAGCCAAAAATTCAATGCACCTTGGAACAGGTTTCTAAATTGGAAATTTACACTGTTTTAGTACAGCAAATTCGTTTGACTCCGCAAGTTGAGACTCTCTCCTCCTTGATTTTAGTTAATGCAATTCTTTATTATCAAATGTACCCTTGAAGCATGTGAGTGAAGAGTCAGAAACAGCATTATTATCATCATCATCATCATAATTATTACTTTGACAGGATACGGATACAAGTAAGTCGGGGAGAGAAACATATTTTGTATATTAATTGATAGGACCATATAAACCAGTCAAGTCTCGTGGAAATTGTTCCATCACATGAGTGGAAGGTAACTGAAACAAGGGCCTGGCTGCTCAGAGGCCAGAAGGTTTGATCTGCCTGAAACAGCRGAGCAATTTGTAATTGATCTAAGAAAATGAAGAAATAAGCAAATTGCTGTTGTTTGTTGTTCATTTTTCACATTTCCTATTTCTGTTCAAGAGCCCAGCTAGCTGGTTACAAAGCATTTATTGTTGAGTCAGGCTTCCTGGCAGTTGCTCCTGCTAAATTTGTCTGCCAACTGTGCAGGTGGACCTTGGGCTGCAGGTACCCACCATCTGGCACCATAGAGCAGCTTATAAAAGAACATGGATCAACATCCCAGACTCATGGCTGCGTGTCTATCTRTGCTTTAAGGGCAGAGGGATGAGGAAAAAAACCAAACCCCCAACCAAACTCTAAGATAGAAGTCAGAAAAGAAGAGTGAAAAAACACAAGTATATTATGGGAAAAATGTATTTGAAAAAAAAAACCAAAGCACACCAAAACACTAGAGGGAAAATCACACTGGAGGAAACCAAGCAACTGCAAACCTCCTCATAGATATCAGCAGAAGAACTAYTGCACTCCCTGAGCATGAGGGTAAATGGCATAGTTCAGAAGTCTGCAAGCAAAGTATACCATTCAGTAAAAGAAGAAACACCATAAATGTGACAAAACAACATTAAAGACTTCCATTCAAGTTTACACTTGGCACTACAGTACTCCTCCACTACTACAGCAATCAATGTTCATGGTTCCCTCACATATGTTTTAAAATATCCCAGCTCCCCAGACTCAGGTGTTGTTTCCCCTAATTCCCTTTTCCATTAAATATGACTAGCTTCAAGCAATCTAGGACAGAGTCTAGAGAACAACTTCTTATCAGACTCACACAAAAGTAGATATATTTAGACACTCTAATTTTCTAATTGAAATCCATGGCTAGGAGGTTGGAAAAAGACTTCTACAAATTTAAGGGGAAAGCACAGTAAAGGAGTCAGTAGCAACAAAACTACTCTTTGCTTCAAAATACCTGTTTTCTTCTGCTACCTAGATCCTGGATACCTCCAAATGCAGAAATGGGTAAGCCTTAGAAACAGTCACTCTTCTACTGACCATGCATTCAGAACTACCAGCCTGACTTGACACCAAGAGCATAACCTGCCTACTTAAAATGGTTTGGTTTATATATTATATCTTCAGTATGCACAGCTATTTTATGATCAAGATTTTTAGAGAGTTAGAGATTACCCCCTCAGCATGACAGAGAGCTTTCCCAAGGAAATGGAAGGCAGTGAAGAATCGCTTCTATCCCACATAAAGTACATTCAAAACCTGAACCAGACAGAGCAATTAATGCCTATTAATGGCTTCTGCCTTTCTTAACTTGTGCTATAAAGAGCCTCTCAGACTGGGGAGTAAACCCACATACACTACCAGACATTGAAGGGTGCTCTGCCTAACTGGTGCATAGTTACATTACTTCTTTAATTAGGTGTTTCCTGTGTTTTGTTTGTTTTTTTAATCTTACCCCAAATTGCTACATACTTACAAAGAGATCAAGAAAATATTTGTGTTTGTTCATATGCAGTTTTTTGTAAAATGTAAAGAGTGTTGCAAAACGTAAGTTAAACAAAGATGTCTTCCTCTTAAAAGTGAAACAAACCAAAAAAACTTCAGTTTATTTGAATTAGTTACTGAGCATATCTGCTATACCACAATACATCTTTTTTTCTTGCTATACATCCCAATCATGGAATACAACAACATAATAAATGTGTAATAAAATTAAAAATGCTGTAATAAAAACCCTAGCACAAAGGACTGGACAGAGAGTGGTCCTCTCTTTCAGCATCTGGAGCAGGCCAGTGTTGACCTGAGTGTGCTGAACTACTCAGAATAGCTACAGAAACAGAGAATAATTCTTAGTTCCCCCYTGCATTTATAAATATGTAAACTTTGATCTATTTTCTGCAAAGTTTCAACAACTCTTGTACCACTGGCTGTTGTCTAGTGTCATTTGCCTGTTACTGACATTCTGAAGACAAGTACAGAGATGTGTAACAGTGAATAGCCTTAATTCCAACAGTCAAACAGGGATAGGTCACACATAGCCTTTGCCAGTACTTCCCATAGACAGCTGATTGGAGTTTTCAGGCACTCCTTAGTATACATGACCTGACTTACAAGCTCAACTAGGAAGCTTTTAAGTATGGTTTTCTTATGAATCCCTCACAGGGTCATGTGTTTTTCCATACTCCRTGAAATTAGTACAGAAACCAGAGATGCAAAACAAGCACTGAATTAGAGCATGTTAATCCAGGGTCTGGAGTCATGCTGCAAATAAACTGCCAGGTCGTACCTCACAACTTTATCTTTTCTCAACTTTCTTACCAATTAAATGAGGAGAATGTTTACCTACTTAAGGAGCAGATCATCAGGATAACGCATGTTCACATTTCCCATTTGTAATCACTTTGGCTTCACTTTCTTTCACAATTTTTGTCAGTGACAAACCTTACAAAGTGCATTGCATTCAGAAGAAGAGGAGTGTCACACTTGAAAGAAACATTAGGAACTGGAGAAAGAACTGATTACRAATAGGGAAGAGGATCACAGAATTGAACCATCACTGAGCAAGATGGGAAGTTGAACCAACAGAGATACATGCATTGTGTTTACTTCTGGGAGCTGTGAGGCAGCYCTGCACGTGCAGGCTTGCAGACATCTAGGTCGCAATGAAGACAGTTTGCTCCTCTTCAACTGATGAGGTTTACCACCAAATAGGGTAAGAGATGCAGGAGAAAAAGGGAAGCAAAGATGGGTCTCCCATATGTAGACAAAAAGCCTATGCAAAAGCAACTAATTCTGAATTGGTTAATGTTATATACAGTCTAATTTTGGCATAGTAGATTAGCATTAATACTTTCAAATGCAAAGACTCTGGTTTCCAAAATGGTTGATTACAAGAATGGCTTTTATGGAGTAAACGCCAAGACTTCACAGAAATCAYTAGGCCTCAGCCCTAAGGCCTGAATCATGCAAAGAGATAGACTCATGCTACAGCTCACTAAACATCACCAAGCTCATTTGTTATGCTTTAGTTTGTTTAGATGTCCCARTATTAGAAAGGCTGCCTGCCCAGTACAGCACAGTGACTAAATCAACTGCTGATACTCTGAACTATAGAGATATTCAGGAAACTACACATAGAGGTTCATCCCAGGCCCATTTTAACTGGTAACACCAGTTCAAAGAAGTAATTTGCCTTAAGAATAATTCCATTAAACAYACTGTTCATATTTTCCTAATTGTACAAAACCCATACCAAATGGGAATTTGTCTTTTAATTTAAAACCTTGCAGTTAACAGAAGAATGAACAAGTGATTCAAGCATCACATTCAAGACCAGCAACCCAAGCACMCTGTACAAACAGCATCTCCCAGGAGAAGAAAGGCTGTTCAACTCATAAGAAACAGATCTAGAAACTCCGTTTGAGAATATGAAAAAGGTACAGCACCAAGTATCCATATTATGCAAGGTAAAATCAAAAGACTGCAGTTGCTGAGGGGGCGAACTCCTACTCCTGTTTTACTTCCTCAGTAACTTGTCTGGTACAATGAAACACTTTAAAAGCAAGAATGAAAAAGGCAAAATGGACCTGCATAGACAGAAAACAATGCTTTTTCAAATCACTTTTAAAGATGGGATTAAGGACAAATCAATGCCTCCTAAGTAATCACATGCCTTTTCCTTTGAAAGAGATTTCACTTTAAAACATATACATTCTAAAAGCTGAACTACTTTGGAAAAAATTATGCACAAATACRTCAGGTATGCCTTCATTTCTAGTAATATGCAGCTTCTAACCCCTTCTGCATTCTAGGAGTACACCAACTCATAGACTGAACCCCCAAATCCCACTGTACTCTCTTGAAGTAAAAGAGAACACTTGTTCTTAATGTCAAGCAGATGCAGAAGTGACTCAAGGSCTAAGGCCTCCAGTGTGCTGAAGGGTCATTTTGGGTCTGAAAGTCAGGGCTCATGAGCCCTACTGAGGCAAAGGGTTTGGAGAGGAACCCTCACTGGAAGAGGGATTCCACTGAGGAGCTGGAAAATGTCCAGAGATGGGAATGGAGCTGGGGTAGAGACTGGAGCACAAGTGTGATGGGAAGCAGCTGAGTGGGCTAGCCTGGAGGAAAGGAGGTTCAGGGGGGACCTTCTCACTCTCCATGACTCCCTGACAGAAGGGTGCAGCTGGGCAGGGGGGTCAGGCTCTGTTCTCAGGGAACAAGGGACAGGACAAGAGGAAACGGCTTCAGGTTGTGCCGGGGAGGTTTAGATTGGATATTGGGAAAATTTCTGTACTGAAAGTGTAGTCAGGTAGTGGAACAGGCTGCCTAGGGCAGTGGTGAAGTGACCATTCCTGAAGAAATTGAAAAGACTTATGGATGTGGCACCTGGGGACAGGAKTCAGAGGTGGCAGGGCTGAGGAAATGGTTGGACTTGACRATCTTGGACTTCAACCTACACAATTCTGTGATTTCCCTGTAGTGAATCCACACAATTAAGTGCTGTAGCTTCTGTAAAAATTTCTCATTTATTTTATTAAACTTAACCCATCATTTCTTACTATTAATGATYAATGGCCTCATGGAAAAGGGGACAAGAATCCTAATACAAAACAAACTAGGAAAGGAAAATATCAAACTTCAGCTCTAGAAAATGAAGAAATGCCCCAGACTTTGGATGATCAATATAACAGACAAGCTGCTGAACAACCCAGTTTTATGAGTTTCAGGATTAAGTTCTTACTTACCCGGCTTGAATGAGCTCATTGAGTTTAGCTGCATTTTTGTCATCCATACCTTTTCAGGAAACGAGATAACACAGTGAATTAGGATTTAAAGTGATAAAGCCATAGTCTTTTCTGTGTCCTGATGGGTTTTCAAAGCATCACATTTTATTCTCACATAGGATTAACATGCGTAAATGYTCTGCAACATACCTCTTCTGGAAAATTTGTATTTTCATAAGGTGCAAGCTTTACGTGACCCTTGCCACAAAAACTGCTTTTTATATGTGGATTAAATTACCCTAGTTTAGGTAATACCTAAAGCCCAGCGATCTTTGAATGCTGGGCTTTAATCTGAYGCTGCAATATTAAAAGAAAAGCTTCTTCCAGCTCAATCTTTGTTGCTAAGGCAGCAASGCAGAATGAAACAAAATCCCAGTGCTTAACACAACAAAAAGTAAGTAAAAATAACAAAATGCACATGCAACCCTCAATTCTCTCTATGCATTATA
This sequence comes from Malurus melanocephalus, assembly GCF_030028575.1. Lineage (NCBI taxonomy): Eukaryota > Metazoa > Chordata > Aves > Passeriformes > Maluridae > Malurus > Malurus melanocephalus. The sequence goes on along the minus strand of NW_026623820.1, from coordinate 202,602 downwards.
AAGCATGTTTTTAAACTGGCATTTTGGTAACTTGATTTATATGATTGTTAAGCCTAGATCTAATGAACAATTAGCCTTCCTCTGGCAATGGAAGAAGTGTTTTTGGAGTGCTTTCATGTCTCAATAGCTCTCAGTCTTATCCATTTTTGTGACTCTGTGAATACCACAAGAGAAATAAAAAAGGGGGGAAAAATGGAAAAAACTAYTTTCCACAGCTACAGAGCAGACCTGTCATAAATGGGTGCAGACTCTTGCAGCTTGAGTACATTTGATCTTGGAGACACAAAAATTTTCCAAGTGACAGTAAGTAAAACACTTAACCAAGTCCCAAAATTCTAAAAAGACAGAGGCACAGAGGCTGCAGGCATTGCCATAGTGACTCTGTGAAACCTTACTCCCAGTCATAGCAAGAAGGTTCTGTTTGTAAAATAAGATGTGAGTACAGGGAAGAAACACTGATTTCTGTTGACAGGGCAATGTGCCTTGCTTCTGCATCTGCTTTGTCACCAAACAGTTCAAAATGCTTCTCCAAACTGAATTAACATAATGGAGATCTTGGAATAAACAGAATAAAGTCAGTATGAGCATTAACAACAGTCTCATTCATTACCTGCCATCACAATGGTCCCGGGTAAGGAAATAACATAGCAAAAAAAAAAAAAACCCTTCCAAAATTCCACAATCCTTTTAGAAACTGTACATATTCACTCATGAGTGTTTTTGTTTTTACAACTAGTATGACTTCACAAAGAAGTGAAAGTATTTTGATGTCTCACAAATTAAAGAAAACAGACAGAAGAAGCACTATCATGTAACCCTGGCCGTCCAAAAAGCCTGGGGAAAAATGAAAGAATACACGGACAAAAAGAAATGTGGACATGGACTGACTYATACAGGGCACAGTCCTCTGCCCCCTATCCAAGCCAGTAATRTCAGAGCTCTCTCTGGTCTGAAAGCCATGGAGACCATGGGAACCATGGGGCTCATCCTGGGGAGTCCATGGGGACTGGGGAGAACCATGGGAGTCCTGGGGCTCATCCCCACAGTGTGGACAATAGGGCAAGGTAGGGATCCTCTGCTCTACTCAGGTGAGACTCCACCTGCAGCTCTGGGGGTCCCAGCATACAAAGTACTTAAAGAGGCCTTAAAAGAAGATGAAGACAGACATTTTAGCAGGGCCTGGAGGGACAGGACAAGGGGTGAGGGTTTTAAACCAAAAGAGGGGAGATTTAAACTACACATAACAAAACCATATTTTATTATGAGGGTGGTGGGGCACAGCACAAATTGCCTAGAGAAGCTGTAACCCTAGAGAGGTATTGAAGGCCAGCTTGGACAGGGTTTGAAGCAACCTGGTCTAGTGGAAAATGTTCCAGCCAATGGCAGGGCAGTGGGACAAGACTGTCTTTAAGGTCCCTTTTAACCCAATCTATTCTGTAGTTCTGCGAGCCTAAGCTCAGGTATGTTGCTAATGCAATTAATCAACYGCCAGCAAATAGCAGAGCATTGTCATGGCACATACTTCTCCATCTATGCTCATTGATATGGACAAAACTGGACTCTGGGATTGRCGAGATTAGAGCCCATCTTACTTAGCCAGTAAAGCTATTTCCAATTATGATTTGTGCTTTTTCATCTTCAGGGCACAGTGAGGAAACATTTAGAGAACAAGTCAGGGAAAGACACCATCCCAGATTTTGACTGCATAGGCACAAATAACTGTGGGTGTAAATGGTATCACTTACACACTTAATTGCCTAGGTTTTACTAGGAGCAGGACAGGTCATCTCAGCTTTGTGTATGTTTACCTATCACCACTGGGCAATACATGCACTGCATTCTGCAGAAAAATAAAACTGAAGAAGTCTATCAAAGTGGACTAATGCAACAGACTAACAGGATCTGTAAAAATAAAAATACATTTAATAAGGAAATAGCACCACAGATTACAGCAATAGTCAAGAATTCAGAAGTGGAACTGAACTGGACACTGCCAACTTCAAGGGTAGTAACTTCTGATTCTRTGATGTAAAAATAACCTGAAGTCATTTATACTCACATCCCCCAATCTTCTTCCTTAGTTCCCCATAGCAGATTAAGCCATACAGCTCCAGGGAAGACTTTTTCAGCCCTTGAGAAAACACTAGAAAGCAGAAAAGGTGTCAGTGAAATGCAGGTTGCAGATACATGTAGATACACTGCAGATACTAATTTCAACACAGAAAAAGAGAGGGTTTGTATTTTCAAGATGACACAAATCAGATTAAATGTGAAACTAAGTTCTGGTTCAAGAAACACTACAATAGGATTGGTTCACCAATTTCCTCTTCATGGTGTTTTTTAGATTACAGGAAAACAACTAAGCTTCCATAGAATTTAAACAAATACATAACTGCTCAATAGAAAAAAATAAACCTAATTCACAATAAAGCTAGCTGTAGTATCAACTGCTTACAAATTCTAAAGAAAATGTTCAGATGGCCCCAAGGAAACACATACAGAAGTCATTTATACAAATATTCAGAGGTAGGTCTGGATTTTCCAGAAGACAGAAAACATTTTCTGTGCACACAAACACACTGTAAGAGATTTGATGTAAACTCTAATTTCCAAATTTTCACACAAAGAATTGCTGACAYTTTATTCAATGTTACAAGGGGTTTTTTTGTCCTTTCTCATGAACACATATGATGTGGACATTACTGCCAACAGATGAAAAGATCTATGATARCAAGGACAGTCTTGTAGTTTAAAAATCAGGTGAAAATATTTACTCTTGTCTATTCATCACACTTTAGTTCCCTTTGATCTCAAAATCTAAGCACACATATTTCTACTACAACTAAAGCTAATCAAACTACTGAGCTGATTGTTAAATTCCTTCAACAATGAGAATCTACACCACCCAGATATATAGATACGTAACTTTTTGTTATCCAAAAAACACATTAATTTCTTCGGTGATACCTTTTTATTTTAAAAAGTCTTCTATACTGTGTTCACTGTAACACTGGTTTTCAAATAAAATACTAATTATTTCATCTTAAAGTGCTGCCTAGTTTTGAAAAAAGGAACTCACAAATACACCTTATGACAGGTGGTTCAGATATACAAGTCCTCCTTTAGGACTTTAGTTCATGAAGAGACTGTACYGTAAACTAGCTTTGCATTACTTCAGCTTGTGTCTAGCCATAACATTTCTCCTYAGTGAGTTATTTTTAGTAACTCCTTATTTTTATTTTTTAATGAGGTTTAACAAGACCAAGTGCTGGGTCCTGCATTTCGGTCACAACAACTCCCTGCAGMACTATAGGCTGGGACAAAATGYCTGGACAGTGGCCAGGCAGAAAGGGACCTGGGGTTGCTGGTTGACAGACAACTGAACATGAGCCAGCAGTGTGCCCTCGTGGCCAAGAAGGCCAATGGCACCTKGTCTCTATCAGGAATGGTGYGGCCAGCAGTATTAAGGAGGTAATTCTTCCTGTGTACTTGGCCCTGGTGTGGCTGCACCTTGAGTGCCGTGTCCAGTTCTGGGCTCCTCARTTTAGGAAGGATGTTGAAATATTAGAAGATGTGCAGAGGGGGGCAACAAGGCTGGTGAAGGATCTGGAACACAAGTGCTGTGAGGAGTGGCTGAGGGAGCTGGGGTTGTTTACCTTGGAGAAAAGGAGGCTCAGGGGAGACCTAATCATTTCCTACAACCACCTGAACAGGAGGGTGTAGCCAGGTGGGGGTCAATCTCTTCTCCCAGGCAACCAGTGACAGAATGAGAGGACACAGCCTTAATGCTGCATCAGGGGAGGTCTAGGATGGACATTAGGAAGAAGTTCCTCACAGAAAGAGTGATTGKGCATTGAAATGGACTGTCAGAGAGATGGTGGAGTCACTGTTTCTGAAAGCATTTAAGGAAAGACTGGATGTGACACTTAGTGCCATGTCTAGCTGGCAAGGTGGTTGTAGGTTGGACTCGATAATCTCAAAGGTYTTTTTCATCCTAGGTRATTCTGCAATAGACTGTATTGTATACTAGCTTTGCATTCCTTTAGCTTCTTCCCACATCCATTTCTCCCTGATGAGTTATTTTTAATTTGGCAATAAACAGTGGCCACAAACAGTGTAGATGAATTTACTATCAAAACATCTGCACCTATTCATTAGAGTTGCTCAAAAACAAAAAAAAAATTAACCACCACAAACTGCCATGATTTATGCACCCTTGAATATACCATCAGGACCAGAAAACTCTGGAGACTATTACTTAATCACCAAGCTAATGGGAGAACTGTCATTTTTGACACCTTAATGTCAAAAGAACTGAATCTTAGTAAAATCTGGTCACTCTGAAATACATTTCTTTAGCCTGTTATTCAGATTAGGCCATCCACAGACTAACTTGAATCATCTCTCCACATTCCTAARTAGTATGGATTTGATAAAAATCCATTCTCAATGATCATGTTACTCTTACTGTTACAAAATACCACCAGCAGTTTATCTGACTTCCCAATTTCTTTATCATTAAACCAGTTGCAGAAGGAGGAAGAAGAATGGGAAGGGGAATATGGCACTGGGAATTCTAAGTCATTGAACCAATGGTACAATTTCAAACTTCCATAAAGTGGAAGCAAATATGCCACCATTTACAATTGCATTGGACTGTTTATTTATTTCTACCTCYCTCCAAGAAATGCAAAGTAGTGCCGGGTCAGTTTGCTTGATGCAGCTATATCTGACTAACATTTGGGCAGATGTCCTTGAAAGGGTGAGTTCCTGAGAATACAGAAACATTTCCTTGAACCTGGTTTTGCCCCAGTATTAGTAGCAGGATCTGCATTTACTATGGTGTGGCAAATTCACAGAATAGCAGTGATACAAATACCAGGTTTTGAAAAGTATTTTTCACAAAACATGAACCTTGGTAGGGCCATGCTAACAAAAACAAGTGAGAGATTTTGGATTCCCCATTCCTGAAAGTCTCTACAGCCAGGCTGGACAGGGCATTGAGCAACCTAGTCTAGTRGAAGGTGTTCTTGTCCACAGCAGGGGATGGAATGGGATGGTCTTTGAGGTCCCTTGTAACCCGAATCATCCTGTGGTTCTATGTTCAGTATTTATTTCCTCACCTCTAGAAGATAGGACTCCAACCCTTGCACCAAACCCATTTTGGTACATACTAACCATTGTCAAAGTCAATGTACTTGGAGATCTTGTGCCAGGTACGGTAGTAAAAGTGCCGGACCTGTTCCTTGTTCTTCACCATGCTTGCTGGTTTGCCTTTCTTCTTGTATTTCAGGGCAATGTTGTTCTGGATAGCTTCAAAGTCCTTCCCATGCTGAAGGAAAAATAAACCAAATTGAAATAGTCAAACCCCTGACATAAGTCAAGTCAAACCATGTGAGGAACTTTATGGCTCTTTGTGGGAAATTGGATTTCAACGGTGATAATAAAAACTTTTAGGAATCAGAACTCAACAGAAAAAGAATGACATTAGTTTTCTTTGTTTTATATAAAATGCARTATAGATGCCAAATTAATTACTTTCCAACTTCTTTAACTGTTTCAAAATAAAAACAGTAAATTGCTAGCAAATTAAACACCCGACTTTACTCACAAATGTGTTAAGTAGCAGAACTGAAAACATTGATTTTCTCCCAGAGCATTTGTTACTTTCCTCTGCATTCCCCCCATTTCTAACTAGAGTGAATGAAAAAACATTATATTTACTACCTGCACTTTTATAGTGCAATTACAGTACATTACCTGTTACTGTTACTAGGAGTACAAAATTTGAGTTTCAAACCATTTGGTTTTATACACATTAACTCCTGCTATCACAAAAGTTTTGTATTCAGAAAAGGTTGGAACTAATTTAAACACAAAGTATGAAAACCTCTTCAGAAAGGCAGTGCCACAAAATGRACAGAAGGAGGGACTAAAACTGAGTCTCAGATCCACCTTAAAGCCATTTTTTAAACCTTTTCCTCAGTATTCAAAAGWAATCAGTACAGTGAGTTAAAAATTACTTGATTCCCAGGAATATTACTGCAATTCAGAGGAGTTAAAAAAAGAAAACACTGTTTAAGTTTCATTTTGTCCGCAAAATATATATGTGAACCATGCCTATGATGAAAAAAAACAATTCTAAAAGATGCACATGTGCAAAGAAAACTCCCCATCACTGCTTTTGTTTTTACCTTTGACATGCATTTTCAAAACAGAAATGCTGTTGAAATAATCACAGGAACAGGACAAGCAGGAATTCATTACATACATCATAAGAGACAGAAGATAAGCTAATATAACGTTTTCTTGTCTCTCAGCCTTAAGACTGAACTGGCATTAATTTTGTCATGGCCAAAGACTAAACTCAATTCCTATTAAACCAGAACAGTTTTCCCTGTTTGGTATTATTACAGAGCAAGTGTGTTAGTTTTGAAAGTTCAGATGTGGACATTATTTAACTATTTTTAATTTGAAACAGAACAATAATTCAGTAACAACTGAAATGATAAACATCCATTAATAAAACTCAGAAATGTTTCTTATGTATTTCAAAAAAACCCAACAAATCTGACACTTTTGACACACGGCTTTGACTGACAACTCTTTTACARCCCACTCTATGGCCCCACAAATGCTCATGTGTAAGTGTGCCTTCTGCTCTTGCCAATCTCACCTGAATCAACCTTCTTTAGGACTACCCAGACTTTAACCAAARCCATCTAACTCTCTTATTTTCTTCTACGTGTACCTCATACAGTCCCTCAAAGAAAGTGCTCTTGTCCTCGGTACTCCATGACTCCCACTGCCGTCGGACCTTCTTCCCTTCCTCCTTCTCTCCAGCCGAGGAGCCCAGGTTCCTTGCTGCTGACTTGGAACTCCCAGTAGGATTGCTGGGAGGAATTCCTGATGTGCCACCAGGTGCAGTCCCTCCATTATCTGCTGCTGTAAAAAACCATGACCAGAGTGAGTATTAAACCAACAGGTCGATCCAAGGATAGAAATAAGAGAGTAACTTAGAATTTTCTCCTTTTTCACTTGCAATACAATAGGCAAATAGAGAGGTTTGTTCACAGAAATAAAATCCCAGAGTGCAAAAAATAAGCGGAAGGTTTCAATGGCTTAACTTTGTATTTCCAGAAGTAACACAGGCATGTACCACAGCAGCCTCTACCAGACAAGCCTTTCTGGTGTTTACATGTTGGCAAGCTCTGCAGCCACTGTCCTGCAGCCAGGGGCAACTCCTGAGCAGCGCTGAACAGGGAGCTGACCAACCCAGCAAAGTCATGTCTGTGAGGAAAGCAGACTTAAGTGACATCCTTGTCTTTGGTCTTGATCCTACTGCCTATGGAATAACTGTGGAAAGGGAAGGAACGAAACATGTCCTCTATAGTTCATCACAAGACAATGGATCAGCATCTCCACAATCTGATTCCCAGTATATCTGTATGATCCTCAGAGCACCACCTCTGACATGGCCCATCTACGAAAACTCCAATTATCCAAAGGCCAGCAAGTCTTAATCCATTCTCCTTTCCCAAATCCTGGTGTGACTTTCAGAAAAAGGCATGGAAGCGTAATCTTGATGGCCCCTTGGTCAGTTATCAGCATCCAAAGAACATGGGAAAARAGACATGAAGACTGGAAATACTAAAATGAAAATAATGCTGTATAAAACTGAAAGAATTTGCTGCTTAYTCAAGTAGGGACCCAGGAAGAAAATGGGATGGAAAATCTACAAACCATCAAGCTGGGTTTGAGACCGTATATCAGAGTACTAATCTAGAAAATGAGGTCAGCTCTCCCAAATGCATTTTTTTCCAAAAAAATAAAACCATTCCCAGTAACTTATATTTCCAAAATAAATTATCTTGAACTTTATATAAAATTATTTAGGATTTGACTATCCTTATCAACACAGACATGTACTTAATAAAAAACCAGAAGTCTTTCAACACTAAACACATTAATTGCTCATTATAAAGAATGCTAATTACACTTTCCTTTTCTCCAGTTACTGGCCTTTATGTTTTGTGTTTTACCTCATGATATATTGGCTTGCCTTGGCTTATTTGCTTATTCACCCAGCTTGTACAGTACAGCAGTCCCAACCAGGTCCCCTAAATTTTATATGTATCAACATAATTCCCTCTTTCATATTTAGGCTTAAAAAGTTCAGTTATCTTTTCGAAGTCAACTACATTAAGCAGGTTTTTTTACCTGACAAAGTCACTTTTCATATATATGCATACATATATATCTCATTCAAGAACCCAGATATCCTGCTTTGATAATCCTAACAGTATTTTTTTTAAAGTATCAGAAGAACCAGCTGTTACAAGCCTGCTATGCTTTAGAGATTTGAAGGACTTGTATGTAAATCTTAATAAGTCAGCTGTAATTTGAAAGTAATTCCTTTGTGAGAATTTATATTTCTCTAAATCCTATAGAAGCTGGTTTGTTCAATAGCAAATATTGGAAATCAAACCTGGAAGAGAGCAAGATATATGAAAGTACATATTTTTCCTTCATACAGTAAATATTTACTTGATTTAAAGCATGATATTGTGRCCATTTTGGAGTTAATGTTTCTTTTATTTCTAGGGATGACTATTTGACTGTTTTGAAGAAAATGACTGTCACCACAGGGAAGCATGTAAGGCAAGACATGAAAAACCACTAGACATCTAGAAGAAAATGCACTTAAAAACAACTTTTCAAATGAACAGCTTCTTTACTTCCTAAAGTCTTTATCAGCCACTGATAAAATAATTGAAACTTATGCAATTTAATTCCGCCACTGTGGAGGTAAATCCTTTAAAAGAAGGAAACCACAAGAAAAAAAACTGATCACTTTGACAGCTGAGAAGAAATGCAACACAGAACACAGAACTGACACTTCCTTTATTTTTTTAAATATGAGATTGGAATATCACAATTTGCACAGTAATGAAATACAGATCTTTGGTCAAGAAGGGAAAAGGCAAACTCAATTTCCAATCTCCTATTGCTACCAGCTCCCAACACAAAATTCGTCCTTTATCAGAAKACAGGTATAGGATTTCAGTCCAGAGTCACTATCCAGACAACAGGCCCCTAACTCCTGAGAAATCCTTCAGAGGAACAGTGAATGCAGGATTTGGGGCTTTCATTTTTGTGCTGGGTGGTTGGTTTTTTGTTTGGGGTTTCTATGGGGTTTGTTTTCTTTTTAATACTTACTCAATGAAATAAAATCTTAAGTCAGCTGCCTGAAAAACAGATATTACCAAGGATTTTCTAAAGATTGTCAGTACACTTTATAGGCATGAAGTTTTTATTATTAAAAAGCATAAGAAGCTGAAGTGTTAGTGAAGATTTTATTGTTTTATTAAATTTAAAGTTCAGTACATTTTCATTTATGTTTTAGATGTAGGTGAAAGATGGACTTAAGAGTTCTATTGGAAATGCTGAGGACTCTATGGATTCAACTTCTACACAGAACATGTAGCTCATTATTGATCTTTTGTTCTTTTATGCACACCTACTATTACACAAGACAAGCTGCAGTCCTGGGAAGTTTATCCGAATCCTTTTTGTTTTAAACTCTTATAAATTAYCATCCAGACAACTGTTCAGAGTATTGTATGTATATGAAGATCTAAAAATCTGAATAACCTGTCACCTCTACAGAGCTCTTACGTGCCATTCGATTCTTTCAGGAAAAAAGGGCTTTCCTCTATCACTCCTTTGCATAAATGTTCTTAATTCTGTGCATGGAAATATTTATTGCTGGGTTACCTCAATACAACCTAGAAAATACTGAACCTTGGCATGGCAATGGAATGCCCTATATTCTAAAACACAGAACTATAAACYAGTTTACGATAAAAGGCAAAAATAAAAATAGTCATACAACATTAAATTACCACCGATAAATTCATTACCTCAATCTCACTGTATGAGATTCTTGTTACATACAGAACAGCTAACGAGCTTTCATCCTCTCACTAATGACTGACAATTCTATGATTAATTCCCAACAATGGATGACTTAAAACTTCATAAATGTATCAAAACAAGAAGCTCCCCTGATGCCAGCTATACCATAACTGCTGCAGAATGCTGGGCAAAATGAGAGGGCTCATTCTAACAACCTGCTAAGGTCCTTGCTCTATGCAAAATCATTTCCAGAAAAGGAGAACACTGCAGACAAGACAAAGACAAGCTGGACATTCTCCCACTGTCTACTCATCCTGCATCACCCAGCCAGTGACATGGGCATCCACCCCATTACAGCTGTGACAACTCCTTCCCTTCATTCCAGGTGTGCCAGAGCACCAGCACCTGGGTACAATGTACAAGGCAGTCATTTGGATATGTAAGGTCTCAGCATTTTCCTTCACAGTTTCAATACACAGTTTCCAAAGACTTTAGGTTTTTGCACTTGGTATTTGAACTGTAAGCCCCAACAAAATCATGGGTCAGAACACCAGTGTTCCAGAGCAACTTATTCATTCCTTTTATCCAGTGTTCTCTACCCCCATCTGTATGTCCCATTTTTAAAACTTCATTCACCTGTGGCTGGCATAATATAATTATGGGAAAAGCTGTTTCTGTAGTTCTAAGCAAAACAAACACTTGCAAAAGTTTATAAAAAGAGATTTGAAGACTATAGTTTAAGAATCTGATATGAAAATGACAAACAATGGAACATGAATAAAATAACTGAGACATTGATAGTATCAGGGTCTCATCATGGCTACAGTTACAAGTTCTTTCTCCTATGTGGCATCTCAGAGTTTGCCTTTAAATCTTCCACTGACAGTTCTTACAGCCCAACTGATTCATATCTTCTTTGACATTTTACACACACACAGAAGCCAGAATCCCAGAGCAAATTCTCACTACACCCATGCATCCCAACACACAGACTGGGTTACAGGCTTAGCTCACAACATCTCARCTTCTTCAGGAGTCACATGTCACTGTAGGTGGAACTTTCACTTGAGAATGYCTTTATAAACAAGATGGTGCATGCCACAGGCCAAATGAGTGTTAGTACTAACTCACTGCCCAAAGAGTAGGATGCAAATGCCAACTTTTAACAGACAAGTTCCCAGCAAGTCAACACTTCATTTTGAGTGTTAACTTTATAACTGGAAAGGAAGTTTCAATCCTTTATGCTTCCACAGGACACAGCATAGGCTCCTGAGAAGGGCAAGTCTAGAAGTTTATGTCATATTGAATGGTATGCCATATAGTGTTCTTGTTGTGAATTAACATCCAAAATTTGAAACACAGAACCTCTGAATATTCTGAGTTGGACACAAAAAAMCACAAGGATTATTGAGTCCAACTCTTACATGAATGGCCATACAGAAATTGAACCTGCAACCTTGGCGCTYTTAGCACCATGCTCTGACCAACTCARCTAATCTCAAGCTCAACTGGTAACTGTTCTGCAAGGACAGTRACAGCCTATCTTCCTCTAACTCTTAAAAGTTAGAAAATGAGCATAATCAAGAGTAAGTTCAATGTGTGTAAAGCATACACAGTGTCAATTACCAACCAGAGCCGCCCAACAAACCTAYACTGAAGGCTGGTTTCTCTATGGACAGGATACGTTTAGTATACAAGGTAGCATAGAAGCACTGCMTGAGCTAAGCAAGAAGAGCTATAAAAACTCTCCATGGCTTATTACTCATTTGGTCATTCCCCCATCTCCAGTAAATCACTGTTCTCTTGCTCTTCCCTAAGAAGACACCCATAAAGCACCCAAAAAGTATGAAGTTCCATTTATCCCYGTGGCCATGCAGCCTTGCAGGCAGGTACCTGTCAGAGTCCAGTACCTACTGCACAGGAGAAAATCCTCCTCTTGCACTGTGGGATAAGACATTGTGGACTCCAGGTCCAGAGCCACTTACAAAGAGAGAGGGGGGAGAAATGGGATAAACAAGACAGCAAAGAATGAATGAAAGCATGTCAAGGTAGGATGGAAGGAGAGGTACCAAGTGCAAGTGAGATAGAATTAAGGAGAATGTTAGAATAAGGAATTGTGCCAGTAGTTTTTGAGCAGTGGCTCATGTTCTACAGAAATAATGCTGGAGGACTGACATCTCAAATGAAGGTTACAATATATTCTGCAACATACGAACTCAGGAAGATACAATAAAACACACTGTAAGTACATACATCAAGTATTTTGGTATCTACATCCTCTACAGGAGAAGATAGGTTTTTTTTAACCCACATGCTATGGAACATGAAACTTTGGCATTCTGAAACAAACAAGACTGCTTTTTAGCAAGTTCTATACCATAGCAGAAGATGGAACGCTTTAATTCAAGTAAGCTTTCAGCTGAAAAATTACCTTTTCAAAAAAAGAACTGATAATTAACATAAAATAAACCCAAATATTGTTTGAGACATTTACACATTTTAGGAATAAACCCAGAACAACAGCATGAAACAGATCTTCAAGCTTCAGCTCATCATCATTAGGCTATTCCTCCTGACTTTATTCTGCATTCAGAAAATGGATAAAAACACGGAAATGGCAATACTCTAGTTCAAGCTACATCTACGATGGCAATATATTCTACACTGCCTTTTTACCAATGTGGTCACAACATACACAAACATATTCCTTCTACTCTGACTTCATGGACCAAAGCCCCAAAACACACCTTAGCACCTGTGCTTGGCAACCATGTGGCAGGCTGGTATTTGAGAAGCAAATGCTCAGAAATCCCTCTTTTTCAGCAACCTTAACTTGGTCTGCATCTCCTCCCTCAACAAATCTCTCTGCATTAAAACTCGCCATCTCCACACCACTGATCCTTCAAGTTCCTGCTGTGGTTTCATGCAAGTTACTTGAAGACTTTCTTTCAAGCCTTCATACTTCAAAAGTTATGCACCAGTTGAGATGTAGACTATGACCTTGGAAATACACTTAAAAGGTGACCAGCAGTTGAAAAGAGTATGGTAATAATTCTAAAAAATGCAGAGATTTAGATATTTGTGCAGGAAATTAGACAAACCTYCCCACAATTCCAAACAGATTGGCTACTGAAGTGAAATAGTTTTAAAACTTTATTTTACTGTACTACCTCCTAYGTAATTTTTCCCCTAAACTCAAAAGCACATCTCATTATACAAAAGGCAAGAAGCAGGATTCAAAGGTGCAATTAAAGAGTACGTCAGGGCGATCTCACTATTGGCAACGTGTTTACACACTCCACCAGGCAGAACTTGGGAATCATCATGCGCAAACTTCCTTGAACCAAAGTTGAGAAGTCAGCAGCTGCTGAGTGGGCAAACTCTTTTTACAGTCTACAGCTACATTTATCAATAATTTGTCCGCTACAATTAAGGACCCTAAAATCATGAATACCAAAGGTAAAAMGGAATTTGCAACACCCAGAAAAAATACTACTTTCAGAACTTTTTTGAAGACAAACCAATGCCTGCTGAGCAACTATAATTTAAAAATAAGCGCATTGATCACATGCCTTAAAACTTGGTAAGTCAGAGTTTTCCCTTCAGAATATCTGAAGYTCTAGAAGTAGAATCACTTCAATAAAATGTTAAGGATTATACAGCATTATTGTATGCCTATGACAAAAACAGTTTCTGGTTTGACTGGACCAAGGGTAAGCTTGGTCTCAGTCACTCCAGCCAGCCACTGTCAGTTACCTGTGCAGCCTTCACCTTAACTTTAACATACACAATGCAAAAGCTTCCAGGTTTCAGAGCTGATGCAAAGCACATGCACTTCAGCTTTTCATCATTTTTATATTTAAAGACAGAGGAGAAAGTTAGTGGGACAGCTAATGAAAGAATTTAAGTCCAATCTTTATTAGTCATCTTCACCCTTCTATTCATTCTCTATCAGAAGCAGGCTCTGTGAAACACTCAGAACACAGAGCACTATGAATTCCAATCACAAGGTGCTCCACTGGGAGAATTTAGACAAGCCGGGAAAACCTCTCATTATGTATCTCTAAACATTAACAATTCAAATTAGAAAGAATCCCGCTCTATGGCCCTGTTTTCCAACATCTGMCAGTTGTTAATAATCTCAGCCATAYCAGAGAATTCAATCAATAGGACACATTCACCCCAAATCGGGCCAGACAGAGTTGTGGCTGGTCTTAAAACTGAAAAAGTGAAAAAGCACAGTCGTAATTCTACCACTGTCACTCCTGATGATTTTAAGGTGCTCTCCCAAATCTGGAGACAACATGGTACAGTGATTGCAAGCACTATCCATGACTGGTTACTGAGATTTTCTATTCTGTATGTAATTTTCTTAGGGTTGTTTTGGAATCTGAATTGCAAAAATGAATGAAACTTCTTTTCCTATTGTGTTGACACTCCTAGTTAAAAACCATTAGATTCAGAATTAGAAATAAATGTTCATGTACAAATACACAAACACAAATATACACTTTCACAAACACAKGTATTTGTTCACACATGTGTAAACCTCCAAATAATGGAATAATTTCAAATGGACATATTTAACTTGTGAATCATGGACAAGATGTATTTAAAAGGAACATTTCCTCGCATCTAATACTGTTTACAATTCTGGAATTAATTATATGTAGCTAAACATTCCTGGGTATTCCGTTTGTTTATTTCGTTTCATGCAACTGGAAGAAAAATTATAATAGGCCTTTCTGTTCTGTCCTCTACCACCACAGAGTTTTCATTTAACATTCAAGAGATTAGAGGACTTAGTAAGGTATTCAGAAATACTTTAGTCAATTATACCAACTGTCAAGCAACTAAGTTCAAGAACTTTTTTGTGATATGACAGTAACTAAAATATCCCAATTTGCACTGTTTTATTACTGCAACACACAACTATCATAACTGTAGTGTATACTTAATGCCCAGCATTTGCACATCCCAGTGATGGACAAGAGTGAGGTAACCTCCAAGACACATTTATGCTACCTGAAACTATACTTCAATTTGACAGACAAGAGTAAATGTCATTATTTTAAATGTTGATGAAATCCTTGAGTGTYGTTTTTCCCAAAAATTAACAAAAAATCCCACTTGAGTACTTTAGCACATGACATGCAAAATGAGGCTCAAGTAGAGCTCAACTGCAGTGCTAAGATATCATCTAGTCACTACTAAGCACACACAATAGCACCAATATATTCAAATATTCCTGCTGCCTTCCAGCTATTCAAGCTAGAAACAGCTAAAAAAAAAATTCTTATCTCCAATGCTAAAGTGAAAAAACAGGTGTGTATGCCTTCACCTACAGACTTTCAGATGTATACAAATGAATTTTAAAAGCGCAAATCACACAGAAATGCCCAAACTGTTCTGAAACAGTAAAACAGGACTCCCAAAACCTTAGAAACAAATATGTCACTATGTATTTCATTGCCACTTCCACAGTAGTTATTTGGATCACAGAAATAATTGGGGGAAATCACCAATATWTTGTGGGTTATTTTTTTTTCTTTGCTAACTAGCACCCCATGAATATTTTGTTATTATCCAGTAACAGGATTCAGAGTRCAGCCACCTGATTGTACAGCTAGGTAGAGTCTCATTTGTAATCAAAACATAGGAATTTCCCAAAACTCAAGAGAAATGAAATAAAGCCATTAAARATTTGCTTCAATAATGTAGAATTATTCCTCCTCCACATGCACATCCAGACTCCCCATTTCTGGAAGTGCAGARAGAACAGTGGGAAGCAGAGAAGCAGAAGCCTTGGGACACAAAGAAGATTTCAGCCATGAGAAATAAGCCCCAAAACCAAACAAAAGATGGCATCTACAGAAGGAGAATGACAACCCACAGCCCCACAGGTGCCTCCCCACCTTGCTTGCATGTTTTTAGGGTGTCTAAACACAGTACCTTTGCCTTTTCCGGCAGTGCTGCTGCCAACCGAGGAGGATGCCTGGGAATCCTTCTTCAGTCTCTTGCTCTGAGGTCTGACGCTGGACCTGAGAAAATGATGCTGGTCCTGGCTCTGGGAGGGCTGGAGAGAGGTCGGGGCCGGTGACAAGTTGGGGTTCGGTGGGGGGCTGCTGGTAGTGTTGCTGTTAATGATCTTCTCTTCTTTCTTTGTGCTGCTGCTGCCTGGAGCTGCCTCTCCTCCTCCTCCTGCCCCTTCTTCTTCCAGGGACTCCTCATCTCCTCCTGCTCTCTTACCCAGCTTTTTCACCCCTTCGTCCCCACTGCTCTCTCCCAGTTTTACTGTCATCCTGCGGAGGAGGAGAGGRAGAAAAGAGGGGGGCACACAGTCAGGCCGGGGAGCCCCCCGGGGAGGCAGAGAAACCCCTGGGCAGAAAGGGGAGAAGTTTAGCTGCAGAAATTCCTCTCAACATGGCCGCCGTTGTTTGTTACTAAATCCCCTTTCGTTTGCTGTCCCGACCCAACAACCTGTGCCGAAGGCGGTAGGGGGAAAGCCCCGCCACAACCCCCCCAAAACCGGCCCAAACGGCAGCAGCCCCCTCCCCGGTAGCCCCACATCGCTGTCCCGAAGGGCTACGGGCCGCCTTTGGCCGAGAAACCGCCCGGCCAAACTCGGGCGTGTGGCAGCCCTCGCCAGCGCCGGCGAAGCGGCAGCAGCCAGGCCGGCGGAGCAGAACAGAGAGGGGAAGCGCTCTTTCCCCTATCCCATCCCACCCCTCCGCGGCTCCCGCGCCCGGGTCTCTCCTCTCTCCTCACCGCGGAGCCGCGGCCCGGCCCGCCGCGGGGGGGGGATCCATACTCCTGGATGCGGCGGCAGCTTCTCCTCCTGTGTGTGTGTGTCTGGGGCTGGGACTGGCCGAGGCTCCCGAGGTTCCCGCTCCCCTCCGCCCCCACCCCGCACCTCCCCGCGCTCTTTCCCGCCGGGCAGCCCCGACCCCGCCACCCCAGCCAGCGGCAGCACCATGGGCCGGGTTTGGGCTGTCACCGGGAACGGGCAGTGACCGGCTCCCCAGGCCGGCACCCCTGGCCGCCGCCTCTGCGGGGGGAGAATTAATGCCACCCCATTTTTTTTCATCCTTTTTTCTTGGTTTGTTTTTTTTTTTGGGGGGGGGGAGGTTCGATTCGGAGGGCAATAAACTCCGAAGGCACCTGCAGCAGTTGTGCATCCTTGCTTCGTTGCTCCCAGCCATGCAGACAACTTGGCCAAGCAGGGCAGCCCTGAACCCTTCTGTGTCAAGGGAGCATCCCTGGGCTCCCGAAGGCATTTGTCAACTTTCGAACCTGACAGTGGGACCAGTTGCTGGGATGACCACTAACTGTGCTGGTTTCACAAATCCCATCAATTCTGAAGGTTTTTTTCAAATACTTGGAACAAAATGCTAGATAGGGACACAAGCTTAAGGCAGCTTGAACAGTTAAAACCCAGCAATTGTTTTCGTTTTTTCTAGAGTGTAAAAATATTACTGACACCACATGTAAAGGAAATCAGCTTTCAAGAAGGAACCAGTTAGTGCACCCAGCAAGGAGCAGCACTTGGAATTCAGCKGCCTTGTCACCATGACAGGAACTACCATCCAACTTCCATCTAGGGAAAAGATAACCAACAAGACGAGGAAATTCTGAGTGTCACAGAAAGACTACGGATTAYGCTGACATCAGGATAATGAGGTTCAAAATAAAAATGCATCAACATAATAAGGCATACAAACTCATGAGGTTATTGTATATGGGTTGTATTCCTATTATTAAAATGATGTTTTTCTTCTAATTTTCAGCTAAACCACTGAAACAATCCAGAACTGTGGTGGGCAAATTCTCACTCTTTGCAAATGCWCAATAAACTGATCTGAACTGTGGATATAAACTCATACTGAAATTTGGTTATTTAGTCACCTGAAAGGTTCCTTGCTACAGACTGGTTCTGCACACACCAAAACCTACAGTTTCTTGTTGTTTTGAGGACAGAAATCTCCAAATTCTGACAGTGTGCTCAAAAACTTCGTGTATGCAAGGCTTAAATAATTTCAAGCTTGGTTTTATTACTACAAATTAAATGATGCACCCACCCACAAACGATGCATCTACCGACAATTAGTGGGAGGGAAACAAAGACACACTCCTTGGGGACAGCTCCCTACAGGACCCGAGTAGCACACCCCAGGATCTGCCCCACTTCTCAACTGCTGGCTCCTAGCATTTTGCCTAAGACCTCCGGCAGCGCCCTACGTGCAGTTTCCCCGTTACAGCTGCTTTCTCCTTTCGTTTTCACCTTGTTCTTCCTTTCCTTTTTTCTCCCAAAGTGGAAATCTCCTCAGCCTCGATGCTTTGGTCGTCCACACCCTCGTGGCTGTTCCTCCGCTGCCTCCCGTAAGAGCCGCAGAGATGGGTCTCCCAAGGCGGCCAGCCCGGTCGGTCTCCCGAGGGCCAGGTACGGTCCCTCCCCGCAGGTTCCATCCCCCGCCCCTGCCTCACCTGCCGCATCAATGCTGTCGCGCAGCCTCCGCGCTCCGGTTCCCCCGCCGGCGGCTGCCTCAGCTGCTCCGGCACCCGCAGCCCCAGGCAACCCTGGGCTGCGCCCAGACCCGCCAGCTCGGGAGGCGGCCGGCGCGGAGCCCAGCGGCCCTCCCAGTTTTGCTGGCGGCGGCAGCCCCGCTCCCGGCTGTGGGGCGGACTTCTTCCCCGGGCTGCTACGAAACCCAGCTGCGGTCCCAGCACCGCCAGGCTGGGCCAAGCTCGGGGCCGTGCCGGGCTCGGGCCGAGCTGGAGCCACGGTGGTTCCGGTTCCTCCTCGCCCTGCCCGGGTCGGGGGTGGAGCCGCGGCGCGCGGATCCAGCTGAGCGCGCCGGCGCTCCCCGCCCCCTAAACAACTCGCCCTATTGGACGGAGGCGAGCGGGAGCGAGGCGGGGGCGGGGCCGCGGCGCCGGCTCGAGCCAAACAAAGCGCGGCGCGGGGCGCGTGACGAAGGCTCCGCGCGGAGGAAGAGGCGGCAGCGCGTGTCCGCCAGGGGTGGGGCAAAKCCCCCCGAGATCTGGCTGTTGATTGGCTGAGAGAAAACCTAATGGAGAGCGCTCTAGCCGAGCCCTTGGGATGGGCTCCAGGATTCCATCGGTCAGCGAGTGGGCGGGCGGTTTGCAGGCGATGCAGTGCTTGTGGCTGCCGGGCGAGGGGGCTGCGGCTCCGCGCCGCTCCGCCGGGCTTCTCGCAGCGCTCGGAGCTGCCTCGGCGCTTAGGGCTGCCCTGTGCCATCCCCGGCTCGCCTGGAGCAGACTAGCGGAGCTGGGCCCCGCCACCTGGCCACACCGTATCGGGGCGGCAGTAGCGCTGACTCTCGCTCCCTTTGCCGGGACCCCGGGGAAAGCTGTGGAGCCACTCTCCATGGGGCAATTGGAGCTGCATCTGGGAACASGAGTCCTCCGTCAGGCCCTTCGCATCCATCTTTTGGCAGCGGGGCTCCTGGATGTTGACTGATACTTTTATGTGGTATGATACATATAGTCTATATCAAAGACAAAATRCTTATGAAGCCTATTAATTGAAAACTTTCTATACYCTTTTTATACGTTAYCARTATAAAAATGTAATAACTTTTTACATATTATTAAAAGACAATGTAATAACTTTCAAAATATTATCAATAATAGCTTATATATATATGGCTATAAGTTTTTTAATAGTATATTAGCAGCATATAGTATATCAGCTGCACGTAATTTAACCAGCTGGATTAGTGCATAGATACGTGAAATCAATAAGAGGCATAAATCAGAAAAGTTCTGAAGAAAGTAAACAAGTAGATGCTATAAASAAAAAACAGCAGAAAACACTAATAAGAACTTAGCAAAAACACGAGGCAGTCAGCAAAATAATTAGAAATTAGACTTAAAAGACTAAAAAAAGCCCCATAGACATCACAACTGCGTATGCCCTAAAGACAAAAGTTAAAAGTCCACCGTGATGAAGAAGATAATATCTCATTAGGAGACCTGTGCAACCACCAAATTGAAGATAACACATGTGCACTTGTAAAACTATGATATCATGTATTTCCGTGCCCATGTATAATGATGAGTATATAGTGAGCATATGGAGAGCAGTGACAATGTTCATGTTACACCGTTCTTACTGTATAAATATGTGCTAATTTGAAGCAAAGGCAGGTGAGTTAAGAAGAAAAATCCCCCTCACCTCCAGCGCTACACCAGCGCTGCAATAAACAAATACCTGCTCTATAGACACTTGTCTATAGAGTTTTAATTCCAAGCCTTTTTAAAGCATCAGGTCACTTTACKTTAACTGCTAACAAAGATAATTTTTTTAAATTTTACAATGGTACTGTGCAAGATACTTTTTCCCTAATAACATGTTTGTGGAAAGAACGTTAGATCATCCTCTTTTTTAGTCTTCATAACTCATAGCAGGAAAAAAAAGCTCTAGTCCTCTTCTGAGGAAAATCTTTGTAAACTTACAAATAAAGTAATAACTATTTAAACCTCATGATAGTATCTAAATTATGGAAGATTGGGCTCCCACTGAGTGTGTTGCAAGTAATTCTCTATGATGGTAGAACTGGAACATGTTTTGACAAATGTGGTATCACCCACAAATATGCTGTAAAGTGTATTTGTGAGTAAACAAATGTACTGCTAGAAATGGAATTTGTTTTTAAAAATGGTTTGTGTCTCCAGTGCTGGGCTTTGCTTTTCAATCTACATCTTAATTGTTCAGGGGATTTTTAAAAGACAGTATTTTTTAGTTTTGTTATAATCTAGYACAAGATCACATGGCTTATTTTTGCTCCTTGATTTGGCCACAACCAAATTCAACAATACTGTTAGGAAATKATGGATTCTGCATCTCCTCTGCCATGTATTTCCATGGTGCTTTGCCATGAGATGTGAACCACAGAGATGTGGAGCTATGTTCAGCTCTCCAGTTGAAGGTTTCCATTCTCTCTGTATGTAAATAACTTYCCATGCTTGAATAGCCCCATTGCTTCCAGTGGACTGTTCAGGTATGAAATTGCTCATGTGTGTAAATATTTGTGAGACAAAGGCTGACTGAAAAGGAGTTGGACAAGAGCTGAAAGGCAGGGGGGTAGGGTGAAATGTCAAAAGGTATTTGAACTTCCTTTTGTTCAATTTTGATCACGGACCCTCCCTCTTATTCTGCTTTTGCAGACTGGCATACCTATAAAATGCAAATAATCTTCCAGTGTTTGTTGCCATGGTTTTCTAGGCCAGGCAAGAACATTAACTCGGATTTGTCCTTTAAAATCCTGTGTATTTTAAGGTATGAATACAAAATTGCATTTTTATTAGAAATAGGGCAAGCAATGCAGAATGGTCCAGCAGGACAAAGTTAATACTTATTCTTACTTTAACACTTGTGTTAAAGCATCATGCATCTAATGTGCATGATCATTGCTAATTATAACATGGAAATACTTTTCCAAAGATGCTAGATGTAAAAGCCACCAATATAGTGGATGTTCTCTATTTTCCTTGTAGATTGTTTAGATGCTACTACATTTCTTTCATAATTAATTTGTTCTTAAAAGGCTCTAAGGCTGTTTATTCTGGCAAACATAATGAATGATCTTTGTGTTGCTAAAGCAGTTATTTCCCTTGCAGGTAAGAGGTTTTAAATGTAAGGACAGACTGCTGTTGTTAATCCCTTACTGCTTACAGAATAGGAAGCACCTACTCATACAACTTGGATTTTGTTTTGGTGTGTGAGGTCAAGCCCTTACRTGAAGGAAGGAAATGGGCTGTGAGCAACTGCACTACAGCAGCCAGTTCTGGGACTTTAGAGACTAGGAGCTGTTAGGCATCTTTTATGATACCAGGGGCTTGGAACTACATGATCTTTAAGATCTTTTTCAACCCAAATCATTCTGTGGTTATATGATTTKATGAGTAGTAGAAAAGATGTTAAGATCCTAGGATTTCACATTCATTTGTCTATTTAGGATAGAAGCAGGGCTTCTCTGTTGAAACTGAAGAACAGGAAAATTTAATTTCCTAAGTCTGCGCAAGTACGGATATGTAGTTTCG
This sequence comes from Malurus melanocephalus, assembly GCF_030028575.1. Classification (NCBI taxonomy): domain Eukaryota; kingdom Metazoa; phylum Chordata; class Aves; order Passeriformes; family Maluridae; genus Malurus; species Malurus melanocephalus. The sequence goes on along the minus strand of NW_026623820.1, from coordinate 180,618 downwards.
TGATTGGGGAAAATTTTGTGCAACATTSAACCAGCCAATTCTAAGAGCTGTAAAGTGGTCACTTGAGGAGAGGCAGTCAGTGGGTTATTTAAATTACTTTTATTCCAGCCCAGAAAGGGATGATTGACTACATGATTGTTTGGGGCTACAKCTGGTTGTGTATTTCTGACTTGATTGTATCACCTCTTTGTAGCAGTTTCCACGATAGCCTGGTTGTCTGAGAAAACAAGGCATCTGCACATAGTTTGCTCAAATCCTCAAATTCCAGTCTGATGAAATCAAGGCTACAGTGAGAGCAATCAGCTGGGCAGAGGCAAGAGATGAATTGCTGACTCTGCTCTGTGAGTGGTACCTGAGTGAGYTAATGGAGCTATTGCTTGTCCAAGGCTCCACCATGAAGCAATGCCATAAATGAYTGCTAGAGCTGATGCTTTGTAAAGGAGAAGATGAAAAGCTCCAGGAAACAGGACTTGGTTAGTTCTTTTGCTCTGGTCTACAGGGATTGCTGATTGTATCAAGAAGGTCTAAAGTCAGTGTTTTGTCTGTCTGCCTGAAGCCTGCCCATAGTTTTGGAAAACATAMAATGTGTTTCAATGCAGTGTGCCTCTCATTGAGTACTTTTTCCTACTTGCTAACAAAACAGGATTTTTAAATTTTTTTTTTGTTTGTTTCAGAAGAGTCCCTGTGTATTTGGGAGAGGAAACTGATAAACACTATGTGAATTACATGTTACACATGGCCAGTCAACCCCACAGCATTGATGACTGAAAAAGGCCTAGAAATAAAACCCCCATAGACCGGTGTCTATAGAGCAGGTATTTGTTTATTGCAGCTCTGGTGTAGCACTGGAGGTGAGAGGGATTTCTCCTCCTAACCCACCTGCCTTCGCTTAGAATTGGCAGGTATTTATACAGTAAGCATGGTCTAACATTACTATTGTCACTATGCCCACCACTATATATGGGCACGGAAATACACGATATCACAGTTCTGCAAGTATGCATGTGTCATGCTCAATTCGGTGGTCGTGGGGGTCTCCCTCTAAAGAGATACCATCCTCTTCATCATGGTGGACTTTTCACCTTTGTCTTCAGGGCATACACAATGTGATGTTCATTTTTTTTTTCCAGTCCTCCAGGTCTTCATGCTTCATTTTTCAGCTGATTGTCTTGTGCCTCTGCCAAGTTCTCATCAGTGCTCTCTGCTGTTCCTCAGTATAACATCTACCTGTCTACTTCTTCAGAACTTTTTCTGATTTATGCTCCTTGGCAATTTTATGTGTCCACATACTAATCCAGCTGGTTAGATTACATCCAGCAGATACACTGTATGTTACTAGTACTCTATATAAAAACTTATAACAATATATGGTAAGGCTAYTGATAATATATTGAAAGCTATTACATTGATATATGTATATTGATAATATATAAAAAAATCATAGGCCTCATAAGCACCTTGTCATTTTGACATAAACCACAGGTATCAGCATGCAGGAGCTGCTTGTCATAGTTTACCAGGTGTGGCTGCTTTTCATCTGTTTGCATAATGTTGTGACTKCAGAGGAATTACAAATGACTGTGGACAGGACAGTGCTGTGAGGATTTGGTCTTGAATTTCTTCAACCATTTTGAAGGTGTTAGGCCAGCCTGGCTGTTAGGCGTGGCTGCAGGCCCAGCTGTACCTGACATTGGTTGTTGGTGGGATGCTGAGGAGGTGCAGGGTGGTAGGAGGGCTTTATGGGCTGTCTTCACATGCATGTTAGTAGAAAAACTTGATCATTAAGTTACAAAGTTACCGAACCACTTTCCCCCCAAAAAGTCTGAAAGAGCCGCCGAGCTTCGGGCCATACAATTACATATGGTTATGATATGCGTTATATCAGGGAGCTTCAGCCTGGTTCAGGCTCTGTCATAGCGGGTGTTTGGTAGCGTTGCTGGCCGGGAAGGTTTGGGGAAAGATCTRGATTCTCGGGGCAGCAGCACAGTCCATCAGCTGCGATAGAAAAAGTTCCTAACAGGACACTTCATCAAATCCTGAAGAGCGCTCTGAGMCCGGAGCGCAGCGCAGGTATGAGGGGGCGGTCTCACTCGCCGGGACGCGCTGGGCCGCCGCTCGCTACTTCCGCCTCTTTCCGTGTGCCGCCGGGCGGCTTCGGCCATTCCCGCTACTCCTCGGGTCCGCTCGGCAGTTTCCGYTCGGGGCTCGCCCAGTTGTCGGGGTAACGCAAAGCATCGCGGAGCGAGTGTGGCCTGCGGCGCGGGCGGTGAGCGCGGAGACGGGAGAGCGGGCGGCGGACGCTGCCCACGAGCGGGGTAGAGCGGGCGGCGGGCTCTGCAGTCTGCCGGCTCTCCGCAGTAGCGGGGTCGATCGCGGTCAGCCGGAGGTGAGGGGCGCTTGGGCTGTTGCCCGCGGGCGGCTGGATATGGGGCGGGGGCGGCCGAATCCGCCCACGGGCGCGAACGTGGCGGCAGGGCTCGCGTGTTTGACCTCTCGGAGCCGGGGAGTTAGTGGCGACCCTTGTTCTGTGCCGGCGAGTGGCCGGCACGGCCCGGGCGAGGGACCCACGCGGAGTTCGGCCCACTGCAGGAGCTGCCCCATGGCATCAGCAGCCTGGGCTCGGTCTGGCACGGGCTCCCCACTCCATCTCCCTCTGTTCGGGTGCAGGATTCAATCGGGTTTTACCGTCATTTGTTTTACTCGTTAGAGAAGACAGTACATAGTCATTAATCATCTTGTAGCACAGAGCAGTTTTGTATTATCTTCTTTTCCTGGGGCTGGCTATTTTRAACCATTGCAGATTTAAAAACCAGCATTTTTTTATGGGAAGGTATTATAGGCAAACCCCCTGCTTTTGCTTTGGTAACTGTTGAGGCTTGTCAGAGGGTCTTGTTCAGGCAACTTGGACASAGATCCCATTTCACGATGTGCCTGGTAACTGGGGCGCTGGTGAATCAGTGGCCGGGAGCAGCTCCACAAGTACAGCAAAGCCAGTTGCTAGCAGCCTTCCTTAAATGTTGAATGTGCTGATGTGACAGAACTTAAAAGGAGCTTTATAAGAATTGTCCCCAAAGACAGAATAGCATTTTTTCGCCTGAACATTGATGATTGTTTTGTGAAATATGTCTACTTTTCTGGCTCGATGCTGTCATTTGGAGTTGCTAGGGCTCTCTGTAAGTGTTCATCTCTGTGAACCTCATGGAGTTCAACAAGGCCTCATGCTAAGTTCTGTACTGGCTTGTGGCAATTTCCATTACCAGTATAGGCTGAAGGATGAACAGATTGAGAGCAGCTCTGAGAAGGACTTGGTGTGCTGGTGGATAAAAGATTGGAAATGACCTGGCAATGCACCCTGGCAGCCCATATACTCCCGTGTCCTSGGCTCATCCTCATGGCGTGAGCAGCAGGGAAGTGGGGAATTCTGCTCCCCTGTGATGCCCGAAAAAGGCCTAGAAAAAAACCCCATAGACCGGTGTCYATAGAGCAGRTATTTGTTTATTGCAGCGCTGGTGTAGCASTGGAGGTGAGRGGGATTTCTCCTCCTAACCCACCTGCCTTCRSTTAGAATTGGCAGGTATTTATACAGTAAGCATGGTCTAACATTACTATCGTCACTATGCCCACCACTATATATGGGCACGGAAATACACGATATCACAGTTCTGCAAGTATGCATGTGTCATCCTCAATTCGGTGGTTGTGGGAGTCTCCCTCTAAAGAGATACCATCCTCTTCATCATGGTGGACTTTTCACCTTTGTCTTCAGGGCATGCGCAGTTGCGATGTTCATGGTTTTTTTTCTAGTCCTCCAGGTCTTCATGTTTAATTTTTCAGCTGACTTCTTGTGCCTCTGCCAAGTTCTCATCAGTGCTCTCTGCTGTTCCTCAGTATAACATCTACCTGTCTACTTCTTCAGAACTTTTTCTGATTTATGCTCTTTGGCGATTTTACATGTCCATATACTAATGCAGCTGGCTGGATTACATCCAGCAGATACACTGTATGTTGCTGATACTCTATATAAAAACTTATAGCAATATATGGAAAGGCTATTATTGATAGTATATTGAAACCTATTACATTGTATATTAATAAAATGTAAAAAGCTATTACATTCTATATTGATAATATATAAAAAAAAGTTTATGGAAAGTTTTCAATCATAGGCCTCATAAACACCTTGTCATTTTGACATAAATCATAGATATAATTTGCCCCCTTTCTTTATTCTTTTGTGAATTCTTTCACAACCTCATAAGGTGGTATTAACACTTATTTCTGAAAATATGTTTCTCTTTCCAATCTGTTTCTCAACTGCTAGCTCTTCCAATAATGATATGAAGTCTTTGTTCATTTGTACTATCACAGAATACATTGATTACACATGTACAGAGGATCATCAGTTCCAAAAATAAAACTCCTGTAAATAGTTGTTTTAGCTAATTAAAAATTGGAAGCCAGGATGTAAATGTTAAGCACTTTTGCATGTTGCTAGATTGTATGTATGTCTGTGGCTATTCGCTCTGACTGACCTACGTAAGTACAGCAACTAGTATTCACTAGTGTGCAAACTCCTCTCATTTGTGCTGTAATAATATATATGGCATACAAATAGTTATGCCATTGTTTTGAGGGGACAAGCAAAGATATATTGGATCAGACCCATGGTAGGGGGACAATCTTAGTCTAATTGTTGGTGCTGTCAAAACAGCTAAGATTAGGCCTTGATGAAAAAGCATTAACTGAAAAGGAGGTGGTCCCATAGGGGAACCTAGCTTCTCACATTGGTGCTTATGTTCATACAGGGAATATGGGCTTAACTCAGTTTGATTGCTAGAGGGTACTCCCAGTAAAGGCTGGCATAACTGTTGTACTTCTCCATACAACCAACAATCCCTTATTCCAGTATGGTTGGCTATGGATCCAAGCAAAGCTACATAATTGTTAGTATCAAAAGTTACAGTAATTGACCACAAAGCAACAAAGCACAAAAATACCTTCATAATTTAGAACTGAGCTTCTGTTTCAGTCCTTCAGCATCAATAGGTATTGCAGTCTAGGAGATTTCTTGACGTAGGTATAGTGGATCCGGATAGGTCTCTCTTTGACATGAACTGCAGTGAAAGTCATCAGAAGGACTTAGAAAGGTCCGTCCCACTTCTCCTGTAGATGATCACATGAAAAATTCTTAATATATATCGAGTCACCAGGATCTGTTGCATGTATTTTGTGATCTGGTTGCTTAGGTTGGTTTTCACACACAATATTGAATTTCTGATGCAACTGTTTATTTATTGCTTTCAAATACTCATTGATATATTGATTACCTACTTGAGCCAAATTTCCATCATGGGTACCTAGGGATAATTTCATTTAGCAGTACTTTTACTACTTCTCGAGTTTTGTTTGTTCTGCAAGGGAATGCCTCTGGCCACCCAGGGAAAGTGTCAGTAAGCCCAACAGATATCTGAAACCCCCCTTTATTGGGAGTTCAGAAAAATCTATTTGCCATGCATCCCCTGGAAAGGCTCCCTGTCAATCACCCCTTGTTCTAACTTGACTGTTGTATTGGGATTATTCTTCAAACAAATTTTGCTTTGTGAGGTTACTTCCTTAATAACCTCTAACAGACGTGGGCCTGCAATCCACGTCTTGAGATGCTGGTAAAGAGTATCTACACCCTAGTGAGTTCTATCATGTTTAGATTTCACATAACATTTCAAAGTCTTCTCAGGTATCACCAATTAGCCTGTTTCTAACTGCCCCCATCTGTTTTCTAAAAATTTGCCTTTATTATCTTGTAATTTGCTTGTTGGCTCATATCTATTTCAGTGGATATCAAGGCCATTTTCATTGAGTTATTTCTTTTAGCAGCTAATTTAGCTTGGGAATCTGCAAATTTCTTACTTTCTTCAGGGAGAGTGTTACCTCTAGAGTGTCTCCAGCAATGTGTATTTGTCACTTGTGATGGGAGTTTCACTGCTTCAAGGAGTCTGTGGACATTGGTTACATTTTTGACAATTTTTTTCTGTGCTGTTATGAGTCATTTTTTCCAAACTGCACCATGAGCATGGACAATCCCATAATCATATTTGGAGTCTGTGTAAATATGGATGATTCCGCCTTTGGTCAGTTCTAATGCTCAGGTTAGGAGTATCAGGTTTACTTTTCGAGCTGAAGCTCCTGCAGGTAATGGATTTGACTCTATTACCTCAGAGACAGTGGTCACAGCATACCCAGCCTTCTGAGTCCCTTGCCTCACAAAGCTACTGCCATCAGTGAAACAGTTGTCAGCATCTCTTCTTTCAGATCTGGGTGGCTGGAGGACACAGGCTCGATGGTTTCCAGACAATTGTGTATCTCTGGTTCAGCTTCTGACTTTCCTTGCAGAAAGGAAGCAGGGTTAACAATGTTCATTATAACTGCTGCAACTGCCCTGAGGCATGCAGGCCACCCCCTGCTCACAGTGTCCAGTTGCTTGGAAAACTATGCTACTGCCCTCTTATAAGGGCTCAGCTGCTGTGCTAAGACTCCAAGAGCTGTCCCCTGCCTCTCATGTGAGAACAGCCAAAAAGGCTTACTCACATCAGGAAGTCCAAGGGCTGGAGCTTTCATAAGTTCACACTTCAGTTCTTTGAAGGCCTTATCAGCTGCAGGAGTCCATAGCACAGCATTTTTGGAGATTTTCACCAGCTCATACAAAGGTTTCGCGATGAGTCTATAGTTTTGTATCCACAATCGACACCTATCTGTCATTTTAAGGAAAGCACAAAGTTCTCTTACAGTCTGTGGCTCAGGTGTTTGGCAGATTGCTTTTTTTCCGTGCTGTTCCCAGGGTTCGTTGTCTTCTAGAGATTTCACACCTGAGATAGGTCACCTGTTGTTGCACCAGCTAAGCTTTCTGTGGAGACACTCTTTAACCATTTAGTCCCAGAAAATTCAAAAGGCTCACTCTCCACTCAAGGCATTCTTTAGAAGTTTTTGTGGTGACTAACAAGTCATCCACATATTGCAGAAGTGTACTTTCCCCAGGTGGTGATTGCCATTGCTCTTAATTATTTTAGCCAATTGGTTTTCAACGAGTGTGGGACTGTTTTTGAACCCTTGAGTTAACACTGTTTAAGTAAGTTGGCTTTTCTTTCTTGTAGTAGGATTTTCTCATTCAAATGCAAAAATCACACAACAATCACATCATTGTCTTCTGTGATAGGTAGGCAAAAGAAAACATCTTTAAGATGTATGACTGAAAACGAAATTAAATCCTCTCATAATTTTGTTAGTAGTGTGTAAGGATTAGCCACTATCAGGTGAATGCTTTTAGTAATTTCATTGATTGCTTGCAAATCTTGCACTGTCTGTCGGTTCTATTGGGTTGGGGTTTTTTTTTTGTTTTTGGTTTTTTTGTTTTTTGTTTTTTTTTTTTTTTTTTTTGTTTTTGGTTTTTGTTTTTTTTTACTGGCAGTATAGGGGTGTTGAACTCTGACTCATATTATTTTCTCAATTTTGTATTCAAGTAGTTTTAAAAGAAAGCATTTTCTGGTTGGCCCGTGGCTCCCTGAACTTGAATGTATTTTTCACTTTTAGGTACCAAGGCTTGATTTAAAACTGAAAATGTGGATCCAGTACCGATTAAAATTCAACTTCTTTTTCATTCCCTAGCTGCATTTTGACCAGCTGATCTGCTAGGGTAAGGTCCCTGTCATTCATCATTATGCACAGTGGCAACAACGGTCCCTGACCCTTGATTTGCCAGTTTAGGGCACTGGTTTTTCCGGTGTCCCTCCTCTTTACAGAATGTACACTGATTTGGTTCCAATTTAGATTGTGGTTGATTCGAGCCCCCCTCTGTCGTTTATGCCTCTGTCTCTGCCTTGACTACTCTCACTATTCTGATGTTGATCTAAGGCAGCTAGTATAGCTGTAGTCAGATTTCTCTGTTCCTGCTTATCTCTGTTATTGTACACTCGCCAAGCCTGCCCCACTAACACTTCCAGATCCCTGCTTGCAGGCTTTTTCATTTTCTGAAGCTTAAATCTAATGTCTGGACAGGATTGCTCTAACATTAGAGAAATTAATTGCTGCTTGTCCATGTCTGATGAGGAGTCTAGGGTTCTGTATTTATGCAGGGCTGCATGGAGTCTGTCTATAAAAGCAGTGGGAGATTCCTGCCTTCCGTGCTTCACCTGGAATATCATTGACCAATTTTTCAGGAAAGCATTTTCTAAGCCTACTTCGCTATTTTATTTCTGCCTCCACCTTTGCTTATTACTAATTCTTTTTTTTTTCTGTAAGCTCTGACAATATCAAATCAATATCAACCCAATCAGGGTCCTGATTTCTCACAACCAACTCACACCTTCTAGTGACTTATCAGAGTCCTTTCCGTAATTTTTAACTATTCTCCAGCTATTCCGATCATTAGTGGAAAAGGGAACTTTCACTTGCATAGCCTCTTCCCCCGTACCTATCATTTCTCTCAGAGGGGCTACTAAAGGCAAAACTTCTTTTGTTTTACTTCTTGTCCGCACTGCTATCGGGGTCCCTGAACTTGTTCCCTCCCCAGGATCATTTATCTCATCTTCACTACTGCTAGAGCTGGAAGCGGGGAGCAGTCAGAGAATGTGCTGCTGGGCCTCACATAGTTTGGCAATAAATCCTGAACATCTACAACACGGTCTTCCTCATATCTGTTTGCCAACTTCAAACACCTGCATGCAAAACAACACTTCTTTATTTCTCACTTCCAGAGGGTTAGAGTACATTCTAAAGGGCTCTTTTTAACCATTTGCTTACCACTAGAACTACCTACTTTAATGTAACCTTAAATGCTGGTGATTACATTTCATAGAAAAAAAGCACAAAACTTACTGTCGTCAGCTCTCAATCCCTGAGAGATGTTGCAAACAACACTTAATGCACAACGGATATCAGGGGGGCAACCAACTCCAGTATTTTCTTTTACAATTCAGACACTAAATATGCACCCAAGAATCACATAACCAGAGGATATTGTAACCGCACAGTACTCCAAAAACAAAACAAAGCATGGGAGTCTGATAAGTAAAAGGAGTGAGATAGAGTAGCGGAACAGGACATAAATTAAAACTGCTAGCTAAGCTGTACCAGTTCTTGGCAGATACACACTGTAACCACTGTAAAGACACAGACAGTGAAAACCTCTGACAAACACACAGCAGCCCAGTAACTGCTGTTAGCGCACAGATAAGAAACACTGACTTTATACAAAACACGCAAAACAACACATACAACAATCAAACCCAAAAGACCCAGGCTAAATCCAAACCAAAAGTCTTCTGATTTCCTTTATGGGCTTCTGACCCCACCTGGGAGTCTCCAAACTCCTTCTGTCAACTCAGGAATTTCACCTGTGATACGTGCCCGCCATATGTTGTCACATACATCTTATGGGAACTTCTCAAACAAACCAAAACCATTACAAATCAAAGTGCAAATACCTTAAATTTTTGCAGTCATCAGTCCTTGCCTACCCCCACAGAGAGCCAGTGAAGTGCGGAGTCCCTCCAAGAAAATCTCGGGGGCGCCCGAGGGAGTCCCCAACTCCAACAGATCTTGCAGCCAGGCAGAGAGGTCCTGCCGCGCTTTGTTGCCAAAACTGATGCCCGAAAAAGGCCTAGAAAAAAACCCTATAGACCGGTGTCTATAGAGCAGGTATTTGTTTATTACAGCGCTGGTGTAGCACTGGAGGTGAGGGGGATTTCTCCTCCTAACCCACCTGCCTTCGCTTAGAATTGGCAGGTATTTATACAGCAAGCATGGTCTAACATTACTATCGTCACTATGCCCACCACTATATATGGGCACGGAAATACACGATATCACAGTTCTGCAAGTATGCATGTGTCATGCTCAATTCGGTGGTCGTGGGAGTCTCCCTCTAAAGAGATACCATCCTCTTCATCATGGTGGACTTTTCACCTTTGTCTTCAGGGCATGCACAATGTGATGTTCATTTTTTTTTCTCGTCCTCCAGGTCTTCATGTTTMATTTTTCAGCTGACTGTCTTGTGCCTCTGCCAAGTTCTCATCAGTGCTCTCTACTGTTCCTCAGTATAACATCTACCTGTCTACTTCTTCAGAACTTTTTCTGATTTATGCTCCTTGGCGATTTTACATGTCCATGTACTAATGCAGCTGGCTGGATTACATCTACCTGATACACTGTATGTTGCTGATACTCTATATAAAAACTTTTAAATRTAAGTTATAAATATATGGAAAGGCTATTATTGATAATATATTGAAASCTATTACATTGTATATTAATAATACATAARAAGCTATTACATTCTATATTGATAATATATAAAAMGTTTATGGAAAGTTTTCAATCATAGGCCTCATAAGCACCTTGTCACTTTGACATAAACCATAGGTATCATCTGCCCTGCTAAAGTGAGACCTCAGATRTGCTTCCAGCTCTGGGGCTCCAGCATAGGAAGGACATGGATTTGATGGAGCAAGTCCAGAGTAGCCCACAGAGATGCTCCATGGTCTGGAGCCCCTCTTCTATGGAGGCAGGCTGGAGTGCTTTGGGTATTTAGCCTGGAGAAGAGAAGGCTCTATCAACACCTCATTGCAGCCTTCTAGTATTTTAGGTATCCATTCAGTGTCAGTGCTGGTAGCTCAGAGTGCAGTTACAGTGCAAAGCTGCTGGTTGATCTTTGGGTGGCCAGAGCAAGAGGCTGTGAACTGTTATGACCCTTTGCATAACAAAGGGCACTGGGACCTGTGGCCCAGCCAGGTGAGGGACACTCAGAGACACTCAGCAGCAGCTGACAACCCACAGACTTTTCTGCCCTTAGACTGAAAGGCTGGAAAAGCCAAGGAGTTCCTTTGTTAGAGGTTCCTCCTTGGAGATACCAGCTCGAGCCGTGATTTTGTTACTGCACCAAAATAAAATTATTTTAAGGTTTCAGACATCTGAGACTGCTATGGGAAATGTAGGGTTGAGCTGGTAAGGAAACCTAGTCTGACTGTGTAGGTGTGGAGATGTCGCTGTGCAGGACCTCTGTGCAGGACCTCTGTGCAGGACCTCTGTCCCAGCTCAGGTGGTGTGAGAGTGACTGTCAGGGTGGCTTCTGGATGGCTGGGCAGTTAACAGGGGCTTATAAGAAAGATGGAGAAAGACTTCTTACCAGGGCCTGTGCTGACAGGATGAAGGGGTAATGGTTTAAACTGGCATATGTTTATAGATTTAGTTTAGGGAATAATCAAGAAAAGTTTTATTGTGAGGGTGGGGAGGCCCTGGCACAGGTTATTCAGAGAAGCTATGGCTGCTCCATCCAATTGTCCAAGGCCTGATTGGTTGGGGCTTGGAGAAACCTGGTCTAGTGGGAGGTGTCCCTGCCCATAACATGAATGAGATCCGCTTTTAAAGTCCCTTCCAGTCGCAACCATGCTCTGATTCCATGAGCTCTAACCATTTTTAAGAATTGTCTGTGGGCTGTTTCAAAGGTGTCTGTCAGATGTATCTAATATTGAGATTAGGYATGGGGCTTGGTCATGTTCTATTCCAAGCCACAAAATGGTTAACTTTTTCAGAATTTTTTTTTTTAAACCTTGAAAAAATAGAACATGCAGTGCCAGAATAGTTTGTAGAGGCAGTGTTACTTGGTTTTCTTCATTCTTTGAAGACATTTTTTAAGAAGGAGCTGTCAAAGCTACAGTGTAAATACATGAGCTGGCAGTAAACATGTGAATAATGAATTCCCAAGATCACAGCAAGAAAATGAATGTTTATTTAATTATTTTTACACCACCGAATAATCCACTTATTTAAGCCATTTATTTATTTGTGTATATCTGTCTGCTGCACAATTCTGTGTAGTTACTGTGATGGTGAAGAGTATTTTATGTTGGGGGTTGTCCATAATTTACATGACAGTATCACTGAATCTTGTTTTAGTAAGTGCAAGTCTGTCTTTTTAAATATACACAATATTGATTGAAAAATTGTTCTTTCTGTCTATTAATTCTGAAAGCTATATCAGTGAGCTGATCAAGAGATGCAGTTTGGAAGCTTCATAAACTTACTTCTGCCACTTAAGGGGATTGAAATACCTGAATATTAATATTTATGACTACAGATATAGGGAGCACTTAAAAGTAGAAAATGGTGGCCAAAGAGAAGACATTACAGTTGTAGGGCTTGTGTGGTAAAACTGTTATTTCATGAGATAATGTGGTTTTGATTTCATTTAGGCATCTTTTTATTTTAATCTAAAGTGAAATTCTTTATTGTTTCAAATTTTGAGCCTATATGAAACTTATAGTCAAATATGGACTAAATCCTTCTTCTGTTAGAGGCAATAAGGAYTGAAATAGTTCTATGGGCACAGTACTCTGAAAAAGAACTGAAGATGTAAGAAAGCTTTTAAAATACATGAAATCAAGATGAAAAACAGTCAATATTTTGTTCAGATAGTTTGTTGGGTTTTTTTTTTTTATGGCGATCGAATTAGACCCACTTTGATGCTATTTTGGGAATGCTGAGGATTTTGAAGGATAGTGAAGATCTTGTTGAAAGATGAAATGGAGTGTCTAGACTTCTCTTTTGTCTCCTCTTATGTCCAGTAGTTGATGTTGTTCCTTGCATGTATCAGAGGCAAGATAGAGAACTGCCAACTTACTGAACAGGGTTGCCCACCTTTTTAATTTAAGTGCCCAGCAAATTAGTTATTTTAGGCACTGACAGAAGATTTGAAGAAAAGAGAACTTAAAAGAAGAGTCTGTTCATGCCCATTTTACAYCCTGGTGACCTAGGCAAGTCTCACTGCTCTGCATGTGTATGCCTGCAGGTTCTGAACTCRTGGTTTTGCTGTGGAGAAGAAAATGTCTTTCCCCTTAAATGTTAGAGGAGTCTTTTAAACATTTCATACTTGAGGGTTTTGTGTGTGTCTGTGTGTGTCTATGTGTGTGTGTTTGTGTGTTTGTTTTGTTTTTTGGGGAGTTTTGTTTTTCACCAGGTCTTGGCAGGGTGCTGTCCCCGGGGAGGAGTAACCCCAAGCCYCAGTGCAGGCTGGAGGCTGCCCTGCTAGACAGCTGCCCTGTGGAGAAGGACCTGGGGGTCACCAGCTACCCCTGGCCAGCCATGTGCCCTGGGGCCAAGGTGCTGAACCCTGGGGTGTGCGAGGAAAGGCTTTGTCAATGGGTCAGGGAGCGGATCCTGCCCCTCTGCCTAGCCCTGTGAGACACATCTGGAGCATTGTGTCCAGTTCTGGCAGCTGAGGGTGTTCAGCATTGAGAAAAGATGGCTGAGAGGGGCCCTCATCCCTGTCTGTCCCTGTCTGCAGGACGGACTCAGAGCAGGGACCAGGCTCTGCTCCATGGGGGCCCAGCAATTGCACAAGGTGCAAGGGCTGAAACTGGAACACAGGAAGTTTCATCTAAATATGAGGAAGRATTTCTTTATTGTGTGGGTGACTGAGCACTGAACAGGCYGTCCAGARAGGATGTGAAGTCTACCTTGTTGGAGATAGCCCAAAATTGTCTGGACACTATTCTATGCCATGTGCTCTGGGAAGATCCTGCTTGAGCAGGGAAGTTGGACCAACTGACCGACTGAACTGTTCTATGACTCTGTGATTATTTGCTAGTAATTCAAGGTGTTTAGCTCCAGCTGTTTTTCTTTTGAAACCGAGACAATTAGATCCCATGACACAAATCACAAACACCATCTCTGTGTATAAATTATTACAGATTATTGATGACTCCCTCAATTTCAGACCCACAACTCTGAAAAAGAGTTTTGTTCTCATGTTCTTTTCTGTGTAACATCAGCACTTACTGACTATTTTCATTAAAATATTCGTAACAGTTCCAATGTAAATAGCAGATAGTGTGATTTAAAGTAATCCTGTGTGATTTTAACAGTACAAACTCCAAAGTGGTAACAACTGTTAAAACTTGCTTTTAAAGTCCACATGTGGGACTTTACARCATAAAAAGAGTTCAGTCTGTACATTAATTAACATCTTTGGATATGAAGCAACTTTCTGGTAAATTCTGAGTTATTTCAGAGTCCTTTGAAGTAGGYCAGCACAAGCCACTGGTGAGAGGCTGGTACTGGCCTATACACACCGTGAATCTACAGAGTATAAGGCTCAGTGTTTCTCAATTTTTTTTTTTTAAATACCACTCTGACCTTTCTCATGTCTGTGTAGCATGTGTAACAAGACAATGCTGTAGTTTTATTTCCCCCCTGTGTTTTAACCATACACATCATTATATATAGTACATAAATAAAATATAATATAGCATATATGTAGTATATATGTATTATCTATGTAAGCATACTTGTTTGAGATGTTTGTTTTCCTTGTACAGGTGTGCAGTCTGTGACAGCTCCTGTTGTTATGGCTGTGTACGTGGATCATCGAACAGATGCTCCTGATTCCATTGCCTCCCCTTCCYATATAGCATGGCACCCACTTCATCCACTCCTGGCAGTTGCTTCCATCAGCACAGCAGCTGGGGGCTGTGTGGATATCTACCTTGAGCAGGTGAAAAATCAGCAACTTTGCTTTTGTTTTTGATACAGAGTCAGGGAATCACARGATGGTTTGGGTTGGAAGGGACCTTAAAGATCATCTTGTCCCAATCCCCTGCCATGGGCAGGGATACCTTCTACTGGGCCAGGTTGATCCAAGCACTGTCTAACCTGGCCTTGAACACTTCCAGAGGTGTGAGAGATACATGAGAAATCACAGCTTCTCTCAGCAACCTTTATAATTGTCCTAATTAAAAATTTCACATTTTAATCTCTATTTTTGCAGCCTTACTTATCCTCTTTAATTCTCTCTCTGGATGTTATTTACTGTCTATGTCCTGTGTAYCTATAACATAACAAATTCATCAGCCACTCATTATATGTGTTTTTAAAAAGATCTTAATAATTAAATTGATGTTCCCTTTGAGATTTTATGTTTACAGCCTGTAAGTCTTGTCTGTGATGGTTACTGATTTGCTTTTTGCTTCTCATAGTGTGAGAATTTCAGGCTTCTAAGTAAATAAACTCATGTTGCTGCTGCTTTTTGACTCTTAATAGAAYATACTAGGAAATGAAAATTAAACAAATCATTCCACCATCTTGAGACTGAACTGATTTGTTGGACTCAGCTTGTTCCATTTAAGTAGGTTGCTTCCTAGTACAGTGTCTGTCTGTGGACAGGTATTTCTTTTGCGTACTCTAACTTTTACATGAGAGTGTTGTGTAAGACTTTGGTTTGCGTAATTTTTAGGAAATAGCACTACACTCTATCTAGCAGCAGACTTACTGAAACATGTAAGTCTGTTAACATGAGTAGCCTATAAAATGTGTACTTTTCAAAGTATTCTGAAAAATTGTCATCCAAGTTTTACAAATGGAAAAATAAATACACAGAGATGTTAAATGATTTGTGAAATATTCTTGCGAACCACRCCTAAAAGAGGATCTGCCTTTAAGAACTGTTGAAGCTTTAGATTATGTGCTTTATTCTTTACAATAGCTGGAATTTCTTTTTACCTTGAAATGTGCTCAAAGCCTTACATCATTTATACAGGAGAGAAATCTTGATATTGACTGGGCTGGGAGTCTGAAGGTTTGGCTGCTGAGTTTCAATTGAACTGAGCTAACACTGATTTCTGTTTACAGGGAGAACATGTGTCTGATTCTCATCTTGAGAGAAGCTTTGAGGTCACATTACTTGCCTGGCACCCTTCCAGACCCATTCTGGCATCAGGATGGGAGACAGGAGAAGTTCTGATACTGAACAAACAAGATAAGGAGCAGCACACTGTACCCTCAAATCACMGTGCCAAAATCATGGTCCTGAGCTGGAGTACAAGTGGTACCTGCCTCGTATCTGGGGATGGGGTAAGCAACTGAAATGCCACATRTGTGCTTGATGTGGAAGCTCTGTAATGGGAAAGGATCATGGAATGGAGATGCATGGGGAAGGGAGGGTTGTGTGGGAGAGAAGTTTCCTTTCCTTAGGTACAAATTAAAACTGTTAGGGAATAAATTCAAATATTAGTGTTTTAACTTTTTCTACAATATTTTTCTGCAATTAAAGAATTACTGTTCTACAATTTTTCTTTAACTAAAAGTGTGTCTAACCTCAGYGAGTACTGAGTGTTGATGAAGGTTTAAGGCTATTTCATGGATGGAGTAATTGAGGCATAGACAATTTGAATTCTTTTGCTCCTGTCCATGCACAGATTTTGTGGCAGGCTCGGGAATAAAGCCCAGATGTTGAGAAAAAAATTCCAGCTACAATATATTCATCTACGGTGAGTGCCAAGCAGTGCTCACTTAAGTACAGGAAACCCATGCTAATCTTTTTCTGGTTTTATTAATGCCTTAAATTGTGTCAAATTGATTGTATTGCAAAATGTGACACTCCATTTCTTAATGAGCTGGTTGTCTTGTCCTTTTATATAGTGAAGTGAGAAAGCAGCTATTGAATATTTAGGATTAAGTATTCATAGAAAATTCTGATTTTGGCAGTTCTTGAGTCAGCAAATGAAGAAGAAAATGGTGGKTTTTTCCCTGTATTTTCCCTGATACAAACTTGAGGTTGCCCCAGAACTTCAGTTCTGCTCTTACCTATATATCAGAATTTTTACTCTATATAAATCAGAGGAAAATATTATTTTGATTCATTGTTTGTAAAGGTCTGCAAGTTTTTGTTTGTAAATTCAAAATTGAGTTAAAAAAGAATTTATCATCTTTATTAGAAAAGGGGAAGTTCTGCCCAGGCAAAAGATGGACACATCTCAGTATAACTGAGGCCTTAATCATAGTGAAACAACACATTAATGTAGACAGAGCTTATATTTATGAACAATATTATTTTCAAATTGATTTCCAACAAGTGTCATTATGCTATGRTTTGAGTGCAGCATAGATATGTTTATTTTCCTACGTCTTTTCCAATAGTTTAAAACTTTATTTTTAATATTTTTCCATGAAGGTTTAGATTCAGGAAACTGCCAGGATCATGCTCTGCTCATATTAGAGGGAAACCTTTAGAAAAAAGATTAATATTTGGACCCTGATTTGGTTTCTGTTTTACCCAGAGGTGGTTGGACGTGGGAAAGGGAATGGTCAGAGCCTAAGGCTGCCAGAACTCCAGGAGCCTTTGGACAATGCTCTCAGGCACAGGATGGGRTTGTTGGGGTGTCTGTGCAGGGCCAGGGATTGAACTTGATGATCTGTGTGAGTCACTTCCAACTGAGCATATTCTATGATTCTGTCTTCACTAGGATTTCTGTCACCATACATCCTGAAATGCAAAGGAATTATTTGAAAATAACTTCATAAAGTTGGARTAGGATGCTGTGAAAATCAGAAGCTCTTATTTGTTTTAAGTAAAAATAACATGGATGATTTTCATGTTTTGATCACACAAAGGATCTAGGTGSTTTCTATAATGAAAGCCTATTTTTAAGGCAAATAGCTTTCATAMCAAAGCTTTAGCTTTGGATTTTTAAAAATGATTGGGAAGGTACAGGATAGAATCAGAGAATATTTGGAAAGGATATTTAGGTAGATGATAAGGTCAATGTCCAATGTCCTTTTCAAATATCATTTGAAAACAGACCAGTTCAGCATCCTTTCCAGTGACACTTAGGAGAGGTAATGAGCATTTTTTATTTCCAGTCTCATATGTTCCAAACTAAGAATTGAGTTTGCAAGCAGGTTATCTGGAAACAGGCAGGAATATCTAGAATGAGATGGAAAAAAGGCCAGCAGCTTTAGAAAGCTACAGGCTCTTCCTCCATCTTATGAATGGTATAGGTGATTTAGCTGGAATCCTTGGAAAGTGGTGACATATAAAGCTGATGGAAGAGTGAGAGGAAGAACCAACAAATTCATATGACCCTGTGACTTTCAGAGGTAGCTAGCAAACATTTTTATGAATTGCAAGTGTCCTCTTGGGACAGGAGTACAGAAGTGTCAGAGTTGTACAGTGGCATTCTTTAAGCTACRAGACAAATTGCACTTAATAAACCGTTTTGGATGATATAATTACTGACATCTTACTTTTGAAAAGAAGTTAGAACTTTCTATCTCAGGAAAAAAAGAAGGAAATGGTACCTTTGAAGGCCTCAGCTGCATCTTGTGTAGCTTCTATTTAGAATTGTGAAAAATAAATGACCACTGCTACCAGTCTTTCAATTCTAGGAGAAGGATGATACTTCATTGAAAACAACAACAAAAAAAAAATAGAGCAAATTCTAATACCACTTTATTGTTATCTATCTTAATAAAACAAAATKAGATTGAACTTGATGTTGAAAATTGTTGCTGGGTTTTTTCATGTAGTGCTTACATGGAGGGTTCCCAAAAGCAATTTGGTTTCATAAGCACTAGCATAACAACAACAATAGTCATCTTAGCATTCCAGCTGTGAGGATGTAGTGTAAGTCAGTTTGTTGCAATTTGTCTCCATTCTTTCCAGTCACCAGGGTTTTGGTGCTATTGAGCTGGCACTGCAGAGTGTGAGTTATGTCAGCACCTGCGCCAGGCTCGAGGGCTGGCCTGTGTTGACCACTGTTGTGTTAATAAGCTAGCCAKCCTTCCTTTCTTTACCATCTATGATTATTCTAGTTACTGGATTCTTTTTCTAGAAGTAAATTCTTGAATGTGTTCTCTGAGAGAGGAGGAAAGCTYGAGCAATTCAGAAATTCTGCCCTTAGTCTTTCTGGATCCTTTGACCTTATGTGTCTAAGCATATACACGTGCTCATCTGTATCAGTGTTATATGCACTTACTGAGAGATGCATATGCTCTACTATCCTCTACTTCATTTGCTAAAAGATAAACTATCAGACTTACTTGCAAGAAAAAATGTGGAAAGGATGTTATCAAAAATATTAACATCTGCTACTTCCAGAAGAAAACCAAGACTATTCCATTTAATTGCTCTGGCAGTGTAATTTAACTAAAAATGGATAGGACTAACAAACTTTTTTAGACTATTTGATACTAAATAAGCAAATAATGTAAAGTTGAAGATAACTTTGATTCCCTGTGGCTWAAAGTGGGAGTAATTGTATGTGTCAACTAAATGTACGGAAGGGTGTTTCTCTGTCAATTAAAACATTTATTTTTATGTGCAGTGAGTAGCTGGAGTCTGGATTCTCTTCTTTGTGCAAAGGGTAATGAACTATCTTGTCTTTTTCTAGCATGGTGTCTTGTTTCTGTGGAAAATGGACCATCGAGGCAGAGTGCAGGGTCCTGCCCTGATTAAGCAAGAGTATGGCAAATGCTTGTGTCACTGTGTCTTTCGGCCACCCCCTCCTGGCAAGTGAGTATTGGCCCCATCAGAGTTGTACTAGACCAGGTCTTTGTCTTGTTCCAAAGAGGGAGACAGAGAGGAAGTCTTACCGACAGATGAATTTTTAAAAAATATATTAAAAAAAGTTCTTTTTCCTACCTGCCCTTTATTTCCAAGATCTTCTCCCACTCTGGTAGCTGGCTTTGTGTCCTGACTGCAGCAACAGATCTTCTTTCTCTTGCCCACATCTTCTGTCTGTTGCTATTTACTCTTCTGTCTTAGTTCTTCTAAGTAGCAATGTTGCTGATTGTGGAAAGCCATAAACACACTGGAAACACAATTATCATTATATTATTGCCAAAAATAATTAAATTAAAAGCCAGTTTTTAAACATTCTTGTTTCTTTCCTCTCTAAGCAAGAAATAGGAAGCAGCTGTAGTAAAAAAGAAGAGTTTTCCTTGTCTGGGCTTTTCTGTTTCTCATCTCTGTAAGAACAGTGATGCATATGGAAAAAACAGGTGAAACAATGAAAATGAAAATTAATATTAAAATTCTTTTTGAGTTTGCCCTTTTTTAAATCAGTGTATGAAACATATTTATTCTCTTTATACAAGATGTTTTATTAACAACTCATACAGTCTTTGAGAGTGAAACTGTTCTGTTATGAAAGGAATTGGGAATGAAATATCTCTTTACAGGGACTTTGTACAGCTGGCAAAAGCRGCTGTGAGTGGTGATGAGAAAGCCTTGGATATGTTTAACTGGAGGAAAGCCGGAATGGGACCACCTCTGAACATGGCAGTCCAGGAAGGACTCTCCTTCTTTATCACTTTGACAGATGGTAAGAACGAAAAACCATGTTTCCATTTTGCTGGGAAGTTGTTTTCTTAGGATTTCAAAATAGCTCAGTGCATGAAAGTCTTGTTTTCATATATCCAGCATCTGGGGTATATTCATACATCCATCGTATTCRTATATTCAGTGGGGTAGTGCATTCATAGTTGTAGAATGTTTGGTAAGAAATGAATAAAATTATTGAAATCTTATCTTCAGGGTATTCTTGTTCWCAGGGACACCAGAGGTAGTGGGTTAGTCAGATTCCTGAAGAAGTGAGTATGAGGAAAACAGTATCTAACACACAAGTRTAGATCAAATTATCTTTTGTGTAAAGCTTCAAAATAATGCATGTGTTGTAGGTTCTTTTTCCTRTAAATAGGCAAATTCTGCTAAAACATACCACTTAAAATAAATTCTGAATTTTTCACTTTTTTTTCTCATGCTTTGAAATGATGCTTCAGTCTTGCAGATCAAAAAGTCTGAGAGTCTGCTTTGTTAGTTTTCTCCCTAATGTCAATTCTTCTCTGCAGTTTCCACCTTCCTTTTTACTTTTACTCTTCCCTGTCTTTTCCTATCCCTTTTYGTTTTCTGGGTACTAGTTTGCTCTAAGTTAATTTTCTTTCCACCCTAATTCTTTACATGATGCCATCTCTCTCTAACTTGTTCTCTCTGAACTGGAGCCAGAATGTGTGTGATAAGTTGCATAATGGGTGTGTTTCTGGTAGGTGATTCGAGTACGTAATCCTCKTGGACTCAAGTGTAAACTGCTCTGAAAATATTTCAGTTATGCTGGTTCTGCAGTTCAGTTACAATTTGATTCAGTGTTTTACCAAAATCCCTTGTTTACACCAGTAAAGCTTGCTGGACTACCATGGGCCAGCTGCATGGTTGGTTTGTAGAGCAGTGGAATGTACCTTCTTTTGATTTGTGAATTACAAGCCTCTTTACTAGGTAGGAACCATTTAAATGAAGAATGGATACAGAGAGAATCTTTGAGAAGCCCATTCCATCCTCACCTTCAAAACCGCTTTTGTGGTGGTGCAGAGCCCCATCTAGGGACAGGCTTTGTGTCCTGCGGGTGCTGTGCTTGGTTTGGGCCTCCTTGCCAAACTTCTTAAAATTTCACTCAAATGACACTACTGTTCCTTGTGAGCCTCATTGCTTAGCTTGGTATGGGTATATTTATTTTGGACTCCATTCTTAATCTAGTTTGTGATCTGTCCTAAGTCCTAAATATCCTGAGAGGGACTTGGGGGTGCTGGTGAGTAAGAGCTGGACATACCTTGGTCATGTGTGCTGGCACCCAGAAACCCCTGTGTGCTGGGCTGATCCCACAGTATAGGCAGCAGGGGAGATGGAGATTCYGCCCCTCTGCCCCACTCAGGTGASACCCACTTGCAGAGCTGCCTCCAGCTTTGGGTTCTCAACACARGAATGGCATGGAGCTGAGTCCAGCTGACACAGAATGAGTCCAGAGGAAGCCATGGAAATACTCCAATGACTGGAGCCCCTCTGTGCTGGAGAGAGGCTGGGAGAGCTGGGAGCCTTCACCTGAAGAACAGAAGGCTCCAGGGAGAYCTTAAAGCCCCTTCCAGTGCCCAAAGGGRCTCCAGAACAGCTGGAGAGGGACTTGGGACAAAGGGTCTGGAGGGACAGGACACAGGGAATGGCTTCCCACTGCCAGMGGGTGGATTTAGATGGGATATTGGGAAGGAATTGTTCTCTCTGAGGGTGGYGAGGTCCTGGTACCAGCTGCCCGGAGAAACTGTGGCTGCACCGTCCCTGGAAGGGTTCAAGGGCRGTTTGGACAGGGCTTGGAGCAACCTGGCATAGAGGGAGGTATTCCTGCCTATGGCAAGAAAGTTGGAAAGAAATTAATTTTAAAAGTTCCTTCAGACTCAAACTTTCCTGTGATTTAACAAGATGAAGATATCTGTGCASTGTTTTATTTCAGGGGGAATATAAAGTAGTGGGACAGGAAAATTTTTTATATTGCTGGAATGTAGGGGATGGTATTATATTTGCAGGAGTTCTGGAAATTCATCATTTTTTTTAATCAGACCATATAATCTCTTGGGTACAACATTTTAGTGCTGATCCTTAATGTTCATTCTTATATACTTGTGTTTTCTGCTTAAGCTTTTGGGGGAAGATGCTATTTAATTTCATAGGTTTTTTGATTTGCAGTGGTATAAAATGATACCTTATATAATACCATGATTTACTAAGAAATTATGTGGGTGTGGCTTGAGATATGTAAGATTTTCTTTACATGGGTTTGAGTGATTTTTGTAATACCACTTGCAAACAACTGYACTGCTTATAAGGCATTTCATTGCCTGAACCCGTGTAGACAATGGGCCAAGGCCAATTGTATGAGGTTCAATAAGGCAAAATACCACGTGGTGCACTTTGGGTGGCAACAACCCCATGGAGTACTCCAGGTTTGAGTGAGAGTGGCTGGAAAGTTCCCAGCAGGAAAGGCCCTGGGAGTGCTGGGGGTCCTGGAGGAAAGGATGTTCAGGGGGGACCTTCTCACTCTCCACAACTCCCTCACAGGAGAGGGCAGCCTGGTGCGGGTCAGGCTCTGCTCCCAGGGAACAAGGGAAAGGAGAAGAGGAAATGACCTCAAGTTGCGCCGGGCAGATTCAGATTAGATATTAGGCAAAATGTCTTCCCTGAAAGTGTAGTTAGGCAGTGCTACAGGCTGCCCAGGGTAGTGGTGGAATTACCATCCCAGGAKATGTTCAAAAACGACTAGATGTGGCACTTCATTATATGGTTTAGTGGGTGTGGTGGTACTTGGTAAAAAATTGGACTTGATGATTTTAGAGGTCTTTTCCAACCTTGATGATTCTGTGATTTATAGAATAGCACWACTTAATGAAATTATAATGGCTTCTGAAGTGTTGATAGGTGCCACAATTGCTGTTGTCAGTGTTTTTAGAAAGACATTGTCCCATTTGCCAGTGAAATTATGGATTAAAGCTGAATTTGGTTTGTGGTACAGTCTTTGCTAAACAGTGAAGAACTTCAGGGCYACAGTTTTCTGTCCTCTAAACTCTGCTGTAAATTGAACCAATTTTTAGCTGCCATTCTTCTTTCACAGATCTTTTTCTAAAACTGAAGATTTCAGAAGCCATCATCTATACTGAAAGCTTACTTGCTGTTTAAAATTATTTAAATTACTCGCCTTTTGATTTTCTAAATGGGGAAAGGCATGCTTTGGTCATTTGTTGTAGTCTGTATCCTGAGACAAAGTAGAAGACAAAAGAATGTTGCTATTTTTACCTTTTCAGTACTTGAGGAATGTTCTATTAAGACAGAAAGCAGCAACTTTGACTTTTGTAGCTAATAGCTATTGACTAAARTCTGTACCTTGTTTATTTGTGCTGCAGGTTCTGTACACTATGTGAATGAGAAAGGRAAGACAAGGCAGGTATTGTCCACAGACAGCCTGATCCGAAAGCTCCTGTTGCTAGAGGAAAGAGATGTTTTACTCGTAATAACAGACAATCTGCAGTTGTCCTTACATGCAGTTCCTCCTGAGGGAGAGGCAGAAGAGCTCATGAAGGTAAGACTCATACTGCAGGATAAAGTTGCAATATTTATTCTTTATAAGTATTTGTTTGGGGTTTTTTTATATCACTGTTTTGCTTTCAAATGAATCAACTATCGTTTTTGTTTCTCAGATAATACCTTGATGAAGACGCAAAAATAGCTCATCTAAAAGTGGAATAGAGTGATGTGTTACTGGACTTGGAAAGATGGTTTTCATTTTGTCTTCCTGTTTTTTCATAGTTTTGTCATTTTGACCGTCTCTCAATCCTTTTACACATAATTTAATTTTCTTAGTGAATTAGAGAAAAATTGGAAATTCCAGTTGTCTTCGTTGCAGCGGGTGGCAGAGCTTAGCGCTGTGTAGGTGTGGCCGAGTTGTTATTCTATCCCAACTACATCATCTCTGGTTTTGGGGAGAAAACAACGCACACCCCAGARGTGGGCACCTTTCTGCCTTGCTCTKTCTCATGGGAAGGTTGTCAGCATCAGCCCTGCGGAGTCCATCTTGTGTCCCTGCCATCCATCCTCTCCCATTTTCTCTGAGATGCAGCTATGGAATACGGTCTTGAAAGGAAAGCRGTGGCATCCAGAACCCAGCTGAACGGCAGCACCAGCAGGGAGGCTGTGGGGTGATAGGGGAGGTCCCCAGCCCAGCCAAAGAGAGCCCACTTGACCCAGTCCAGCCAAGCCTGTTCAAGCTAAGCCAGGCCWAAAGGAGAGCACAATTGCAGGGAASTGACAGCAACATGCAGGACCAACCCCCAGCATTTTGGAGCAGTAGAAGCAGGCACTTCTATGGAACTGAGCCCAGTGGAGCTGCAGAGCAATTGCCTTGGATGACCCAGCTTTCAGGGGGTCTGTTTGCCATTGTTTTTCGTTGTCTTGGCCTGGGGAGGGCAGGAAGCCCTGTGCCAAACTGCCTTTGTTTGTGGCRGCATGTGGGAACCTGGGGAAGTCACGTGGATGCAACCTACGGGGAGCATCCCCCATTTTGGTTTTGGTCTCASCAGCCACATAAAACTAATTTTTTGTGGGTAAAACACCTACTGGTTTTGTATATTTTTAAAATCATATTGCTGTTGTTAATGCGTGTTTCTTATTCCATTGCTTTTTGCTTTCAGTAAATTATCTCAACCCATAGTCTGTGCTAGTGTCCCTGCCTTACTGGAATAGGTAGGAGAAGGRCAATRGCTTATTTAGAGTTCAATTTTTTGCTTGTGTTAAACCACCACATTTAATTGGCACCCAAGGTAAGCCTCAAGAGGATTGAGATAAGTTTGATCTAAGCATTTGTGTTTTAGGTGGAGACTCCCTGGTTCCAGTGATCATGTGGGCTAACCCTGTATATGCTCCTGTATATGCACTATGTATCGCCATGGTGATCTGTTTCAAAGCAGGAAGAAGGATCAAGATTGCTCTACTCTGTGCTCTTATGGCATGATAACATCAAAGACAACGGGGGTCATTTGGGATGTGTCTTCAGAATTGTTCTCCTGTTCTGGCCTTGGCTCCTACTTCTGAGGATTCATTAATGATCATACCCAGCCTRTGGGAGRAAGAGGATGATTTTTCCAAACTGTTTATCCTCTTCTCCTTCACGTCTGCTACAATAGCTTTTGAGAATTTTGAATTCTCTTTGGGTGTTAAAGGAAGCATCCCCTCAATGACATGTCTACCATGTCTTCTCTGTACAGTTTACTCCATGTTAAGATTCAGGAGAGAGATTTCTAGGGAAGTAGTCCAGAGACATGTCCTGGGAGGGATAATCATTAATAGAGTGATGTGGGAGAAAATGGGCCAGCTTTTGAGGCAGTCTTCTGCTCCTGGTTTGGAAGTTCATCCCYGAACAGCTACAAGACCCTGATAAAGTGGCAGGATGTTTGAAAGAAAATTTCTGTGGCAGTTCCAGAGAGGTGCAAAGTTATGGAACGTGCTGGACCCTGGCTACTACTTACTGGACACTGCTTGTTTCTGTACAGTGCCCTCAAAGGGGGGAGGAAGAAAGCAGAGCAACAGGCACCATGGCCATTCAAACTGCAGCTGAACCACAAGAACAGCCTGTGCTAGGAGCAGTTGTCTGTATTCAGAAGAAGAAATCCAAGATCAAATCTGTTCATGYAGTGTGTGATGAAGAGGAAGCAGTGCCCTCACAACAGGAAGAAGAGGCAGGGCCAGAGATAATYACCCAATCCCTATCCCTGGCTGAGCTGCGAGGCATGCAAGATTTTAGCCTCCACTCAGGTGAGCCCCCAGTGACCTAGCTGCTCTGATGCTGGGCTATCGTGGCCCCTGATATGAAATTAGATGGTAGTGAAGCCTTGCAACTGGGATCCACGTCCTGGGATGTGAGTATTCACCAGGGGATTGGGAAAAGACCAGAAACTGTCAGCCTCTGGAGGCAGCTCCTGTCAAATGTGAGGGAAAGGTTTCCTTGGAAAGATGATGTTTTAATGTACTGAGACAAATGGTACACCATGAAGCAAGTTATCCAATGTACCCAAAACATATGGTGGAAATTCCAACAGAGAGCACCAGTGCCATGCCAACTCATTAGGAGAGATGTAATTGAAGGAAGAAGAACAAAATGCGGGCACTTTGGTTACCAAACCCCAGATATATGGAGACACTATCTCCACCCCGATATGGGCCTGTTTCTCCTCACTGGAATGACTGACTAAGGAACTCCAGAAATTAARAGAAGAAATTAAAGAGGAAATGTCTCACACCCTGTCCTATGCTATTACAGAATGCTGCTTGTGGGTAGACCCCTAAGATGTTTTTTTCTTTTTCTCCAAGMCAGAAAAAGACACACTTATGTATTACAGGAGCGTCCACTTCTTATTGATCATTACTTASGTTTGACTAGAAGTAAGATTTGGTATTTCACATTTTAAAGCAATCTTTATTAAATTCTAGGAAAAGATCTAGTGCAAGAGTAACATACTGTTCCTTATCTGCTTGATTAGCCCACTAAAAGATTTCTTTTATTAARTTTGTACATTGCAGTCTTGATGCATTTAGTGGTTATCATTTGTCTGAATTCACTGTCTGAATAYGTTTGTCTGAATTGACAGATAGGTCTATTTTTACTTTTTAGCTGAACTATGCAGTTCAGATGCTTACTGTCCTTCAGCGTGTTTCTCCCACCTCCTGTAAATTTATTAATTCCCTTTTGGTTAACAGGTGAAGTTGAGTGGGACGACTGGTCATTCTGCGGACATGATTCTAATAGACCATAGCCTAGTTGTTACAGCACTGGGTGAGACAGTCATCAGGTAAGAATGAAAGTTGTTCTAAATGCCCCTGAGAAGGGTCAACTAAAAGTCAGTCTGCAATGAACTGAATATTTTGCTAAAACGTTGGTTGGGKTTTTTTTACCAAGAGTGAAAAACTTCCAGTATTTCCTAATTTTGTCAAAATAAGTAGAGAAATTAAATGAAAAACAAAACTAATTTGGTATGGCTTTCTTTTGCTCTAGATATTTTATTTTGTCAGGCAGTGCCACCCAAATCTCTTCCTTCCTTCAGTGCTGTTATTGATTTCTTCCAAAAATAAATCCARTGGGGGTTTTGCAAGAAAGTATAGCCCCTTTGGTGTTCTTGCCAATRTTACTATGTGATCTGTAGGATACTCATAGCATCAGCAACCAGCAAAAAGTGCTATAAGACAAGTATTTCAATTACTTCTGGCTCAAATCCTCTAAAATATATTGCTTTGCCATGCTGTTATGTTACTGTGCTCTGTAGTTTTACCTTTTTGGAATATTTTCTTCTTTTACTATGACTTGTTCTACCTGTTTCCTTTTAGGAGGGTAGGAGTGTTCCATTAATATCAGTACCTCACTTCATTGAGCCTCTGTCTGCTACTATCAGACAGAATCTTCTGTTAACTCTGTGAGAATGCAATAAAGACCAAGTGTCAAGAAGGAAWAGTTTCATGGCAATATTTAGTTCTAGAAAATAAATCTGGAATCCAAAGGACTACTAGCTAATCAAGGAATATTCTTAAAATTGAGGAGGAGGCATAATAAGAGAGGAAGAAAATTGCAACTAGCCCTCACTTTTTTGTTTCGTTAAAGCTGCACTTGCTTCTGACTTCTTTCTTCATAGGAGAGAATACCCCTAAACATGCTGCAGATTAAAAAGTCTAAGGAAAAGGAAGGAGATTTTTAAGAAACTCCAGAGGCAGCTGCTGACCATTTAATTTTTAAAATTAAAATATCTGGGTATTATGGAAATAGTAAATTAATGCCATTTACAACATCTTATTGACTGTGTTTGGCAAGACACCTGGAAAGAAAAGCATTGTTAACACTCTGGTTTTGTGTGCCTTAGGTTCTGGGATTTGGATCGAGATGAGAACTATGTGCTCTCCCTAGATGTGCAATTTGGCTTTGACGGGGGAGAATGTATTAACTGTGTGTCTTACTGCAGTGCTAAAGGTGAGAAATAACATGGCAGCTGTGATCATTGGTCYTAAACCTTGTCAAAGCTCAGCCTTCCATGCCCTGTAATCATGTCAGTATGTTTGTCTTGTGACTGAGGATCTCAGTGGTAGTATGTGATGTAGAAGATTCTGGTCTGGATCAGAAATGTGCCTTTAAAGGTGCAGGGAGATCATTTGATACTCAGCTACACTTGGATTCATTGTGGAGCTGTGTCATGGCACACAAGCTGGATTCCCTTTGATACAAGTACCCCTGGAGTACACCTAATGCACTCCAGTGTGTTTTGGGCATTCAATCTACAAGCCTGCACTACAGCTAATGTGAAAAAAGAACTTACCAGCATGTATTGTATGGATGCCAGGTCCTTACAACAGATCCTTTCTACACAGCTACTCCCGGGCTTGCCAGCGTAGGTGTAGCTGATGTCTTCTGGAATGATTTTCAGTGGTTGGTGGCCCAAGGTGACTACAAAACCAGCTATTTAAAAATAAACACAAACTGTGGGAGGAATGGCTTGTTTCTTAGTTTGAACACTTAGTTTGTTCATCCTGGAGGAGACTGTTCATTGTGCAGCTTCCTCACGAGGCGCAGATCCGATCTCTGGTTTCTGTGAGCAGTGACAGGACCTCAGGGAACAGCTGGAGTTGTGTCCAGCCAGGGAAGGGTTAGACTTGATATCAGGAAAAGGTTCTTCCCCCAGAGGGTGGGCAGGCACTCCAGGGAAGTGGGGATTACTCCAAGGCTGCCAGAAGTCAAGGAGTGTTTGGACATTGTTGGGATTCCTGGGACTGTCCTGTGCAAGGCCCGGGAGCTGGACWGGATCACCCTTGGGGTCTCTTCCAGCTCAGGATATTCAATAGTTCTATATTCTAAGAAATGGTTAAAATTAAGTAATTATCTGACACATTTAAAAAATCATTTCATCTGGTAGCTGAGAGGATGCACCTTGCCACGTGGAACTTCTCCCRTTGTTTCTCCAGAACAGTTCTCCAATCCAGGACTAGGATGTTGGTTTGCAGTGAGGCAAGAAATGCTGCTGCTGGAAGGCGGCSTCTCGGTACCTGAGAACCAGAGTTGCCTGTTAGATTGACTGATGTGGGTTTGTCTATCTGAAGTCCAAGATGAAATGCCTGAATCTGAAGTCCAAGTTGAAATGCCTGAAATGTTTTTGAACGGCAGGTCTCTTGGCAGCTGGAACTAGCAAGGGGAGAGTGGCAATGTGGAAGAAAGCAGCAGGATCTGATCAGAGCACATGGGCTTTGGAGGGCAAGGAGAAGTGGAAGTTCCAGGCATCTACAGAACTTGAAGGAAATGTCACTCAGATAAAGGTAAGAAAGGAAAGAATCTCGTTGAACTTTAGTGGGACTTCACTAACCTTAAATTAATAGACTGTGTTTGTGAAACAGATGAACAAGATGAACACGATCWGTATCATATGGATATGTTCCAGCAGAGGCTGGTCCTTCTTCAGAAGTAGGAGGAAAATCCCTGAGAATCAAGTAACTTTTAAAATTGAAATGGGCAGAAATACTCTCTGTTTGTAGCTACTCTCTCCATCACGTGGCTAATTGGCAAACCCTTTTGATTCATCTCCCTGGAATTATTTTTTGGAAAAGAAAGGATTATCAGGAATGTCAATTCTACATTAATTTATTAAAATAGCAAGAAAATCTGACTAAATGCATAATTTGATTAATTAATTTTTTTTTCCCTTTGTCACTTTCTCAATGTAAAGTTCAATCTCATTGGTAGATGTARAAATATAAATATGTATTCTTTGGTTAGAAGATGTGCCTTCTAGAAGGGGATGGTATGTATTTTAACATATTGTCTCTTAAGCATCAGGATGCAGCATTTTTATTGATTTGGARTATTTTCATTTGCCACAATGACATTAAACACTCTCATTCTATACCTAACAGCATTTTGATATATGCAGAAGAGAAATGCTGAGTGTAACAACGATAAATTTGGATTTTAGAAGTTTTAAATTACTGAACAACTTTTTTTTGCCACCAGCATTCTGCTAAAAGGCAAAGCTTGTGCTTTAGGTTCTCCAGCATGTCTGGTTGCTGGGTTTTATACTGTATTATTTTTTCAATTTTTCAGTGTTCCTGTTATACTTTACATTATTCTGTTGCTGTGCTTCCTAYGTGAGAACAATACCCATTATTTTTCATAAGGAAAGAAAATCAAATATATCTGGTGACTTTCAAGAGAAAATAATTGAATATTTGCTATTACTCTGTTTTCTCWTAAGAGTGGAAAGTATTTAAAAAGCAATGGCATTTGCTTACTCTGTGTTGGTATAGAGCAAGAGTCTGTAACACCATCCTACTCATRAAGTTAAAATGGAAGTGCTGTGAAAATGGAGAATTTTATTAACAAGCTTCAGTAAAAAAARGGCCAGGGATAGGAAATGTGTGCCATAAGTACCTGATATCTGCTAATATATTGAGGCAAGGGAAGAGATATAAGTGATTATGTCAGCTTTTCTATTCAAGCCTTTTCCAGATAACAGGATATGGAGCACTGTCCAGAAATAGTGCTTTGTTTCCAATGTTTGGGAGCATAAACAAAAGCAATCATGGTGGATTTATCTCATTAAGATGCCTTTAATTATGGAAATCCTAGATTATTTTTGTTTTAATTCCTGACCTAAAAAAAAAATTCTGAAAGATTAAAAAAAAATTGTTGCATGTGGAATTTTCTGGTAATTCCTCTAAAAGCCTTTTCCTATTTTACCATCAAAGAGTTAGAACTGAACCTTTGTACCAGGGTGAGGAGAGCAATAACTTCATGTGGCTCCATGCAAACCTTATCTTTATTCAGCCTGATCTGATGGCTTCAAAAGAGCTGGGGTGGGAAATGCTTTCTAGCTCAGATGTTTTGCAGTATAGTATCCCCTTAATTACAGCCAAGGGTCCTTAAAYAGAAAAATGAACAAAACCCCTCCTGTACAAAATAGCTTTATTTCTKAAGTCAATCTCTGTGTATAGAAAAGGGCAGCAGAGTTGAGGGGAGCACAAATCTGATGAAAAGCAGCTGAGGGAGCTGGGGGGGGGGGGGGTCCAGCCTGGAGCAAAGGAGGCTCCAGGGGTCCTTCTGGCTCTGCACAACTCCCTGACAGGAGGGGGCAGCCGGGGAGTGGGGCTCTGCTCCACGGAACAAGGGACAGAAGAGGAAATGGCCTCAAGTTGTGCCAGGGGAAGTTCAGACTGGATATTAGGGAAAATGTCTTCCCTGAAAGTATGGTCAGGCAGTGCAACAGGCTGCCCAGGGCAGTGGCAGAATTACCATCCTGGAAAGTGTTCAAAAGCTGTTTGGATGTGGCAACTGGGGATGTGATTTAGTGAACATGGTGGTGGTATTAGGTTGATGACTGGACTTGATGGTCTTTGAGGTCTTTYTCAAACTTTGTGTTTTTATGATTCTATGGTCTTGTCACCTTTATAGAATAAATTGAAAAGATTTAGCTGGGATATGGAGATCMTTCTAGCAGAGGTAGAGAAGTGTGCTTTTGGACCCTCCTATTTATGCATGTATTTAGCCTGCTTTGCTAGGGGATTTGAGCTACACTGAAAGGGGCTGTCAAAGCTCCTAAAAGAATATGGTGATGTCCTGATTCTGTCCAGGACAGGGTTAATTTCTGCAGTAGCCAGGAGAGGGTTTTGGCCAGGACTTGGAGGTTAGTCTATACCAGTTCACAGCATTTTCCAGGAATGGAGGAAGGACTCTGATCCCAGGGTACCGTGGCTGCAGTCAGGTTGCATGTGAAGTCACTCACCTCTCTCTTGTACACTTTTGTCATAAATATTGTTGCTGTTACTTATCTTATTGCTATTTCCAGTAAATTGTTCTTATCTCAACATGTTTTATGCCTCCAATTCTCTTCCACCACAGCAGGGAGGGGTGATTAAGCAAGTGGCACATAGTGTTTGTGTGAACACTAAATTGGAGAATACCATTCCTAAACCACARCAGGTAACCAAAAAGAAATTATTCATGGACTTTGCTTTGCTGTCACATATTGCAGAGTTACTAAACCCTTTAAATACCTGATGCTCTCTTGCAGCAGTAAATACAAGGTAGTGCATTAACATCTTAGGGAAAAAAAAAGCAGGTTTAATTTAAAAACTATCTCTTCTACTTAGACTAAGGGAGTCTGAGTAGCTGRGTGTTAGTGGTTAAGTTTTCTCAAAGTAATTTCTTCCCATTTGTTGTCAAGGAGACGCAGGGGAGGCAGCTTGCTAGGTAAAATGGCAAAAATTAAGACAGAAAAGGAATGGGCAAGTGCCTGACCCTGAAATGATTTGGGGAGGGGGGGGAACAGGGTTTTTTTGGCAATCTCTTAGCTGGAGCTAGTGCAGTGTTTGCCCTGCTTGGAGGGAAGACGATTGCGGGTTTTGGTGTTGGACTTCTGCCCAGGGTTCGGTGCTGCTCTGGAATTCTTCTTGCTGCCCATTGGAGGAGCTGCTGGTTGACTGGGGCTTTTCAGCATTCACTTCACTATTGCTGGGAAACCACCATCTGTGTGGGTGTTTCAGGGGAAAACTAGGCCCCCCATGCCCTCTCTCTCTCCATAGACAGGGTCCCAGCTGGTGGTTGACTGGAACCTTGGCAGCTGCCATAGGTTACTTCACTGGACATGTGGGAGTCCAAGGAAACGGAACTGCCCACCTTTTCTGTCTCCTCAAGGCCACCRTTACCCCCTGGGGAGGCTCTGGGCTCACACTGGAGCACCCCCTGGAGCCACGGGGGAGCCACTGCAGCCCTTCTGCCTCACCYGGGCCAGCAGCTCCCCCTGCCGGTTCTGGGCATAACTACACCAAAGGAGAAATTGCTTAACACGGGGGAAAACTTCTGGTTTGTGTATTTTTTTTGCCTGTTTTTTATATATATTTACTAGTAAAGAACTGTTATTCCTTTTTCCATATTTTTGCCTGGAAACTTGTAATAGTTAATAATTTGGACGGGGGGCTTTCATCTTTCTCTTTCAGAWAGGTTCCTGCCTTCCTTGGCAGATACCTGTCTTTTAAACCAGGATATTAATTGTTGAACAATGTGTGGCCCAAGTRCATCGAGAGGAAAGGGTGAAAAGACAACAACAGCTCTTGGGCAACCCATTTGTGTACTGGGTATAGAAACCTCATTAGGTGGCACCATGTGGTCTAGTCTACCCTGGTTTGGTTGGCATATGATCATGGCTATGTTCTTCCTGTTTGCAAGGCATTATTTAAGCATGTGTCCTATAACTAAGGCTGTGGTGGCTGTTTTCCAGTTTGTAGAATGGGTCAATAAGGTGSTGCAGATTAGGATTTTTCCTTTTYTTTCTCTCAGGGAATTTTATCCCATTTGTTGTCTAAGAGATGGTAATGGCGATATTTAAGAGAGACACAAGAAATGGCCAAGATGTGGGGAAGAGGTGCAGCTGGCTACACTCTTAACTGGTGGGTGGGGGAGGCGCTGTGAGGGGCTGGGCTCAGCTCCTCCGTCTCTCTCTGTCCGCTCTCTCCCTGGACCAGAAGTGAGACAGTGCTGCTGTTGCTGTGGGGAGAATTCRCCGCGGCCTTTGTGGATTTCTGCCCTGCACTGATTTCTCCTTACCTTGGGCGAGCCTTTGCTCGTAAGAGCGGCCATCGAACTGGGACCTTTTCTACACTCGACCTCACTGGGAGGGACTCTCACCATCTACTTGAGTGCCTCTGGGGAAATCGTGGAGTGCTGGCCCCCTCCCCCTCCGGAGGGGCCGTCTCCCAGCTGCTTTTGGAGCCCAGCTGCTGCTGCCTAGCGCGCTGTTTTTCTGCCACTGCTTTGGGTTTTTTTGCTACATGCTAGCCCGACACCCCATGTGCACTGATCTCCGTGGTTCCTGGCACATCCTCCGGAGTTTTTGCTACACTTCGTATGCCACTCCCAGGTGTGCTCACCTCTACTGTTCCAGCCTTCTGCTCCAAGGTTCCTGCTACAGTCCATTTCGCCATCTGGAGAGGCACAAGGACCGGCTCCCCCATGAGTTTGGAAAGGAAGGCSCTTTTCTATTTCTTCCACGGGCTGGGCTGCCATTACCACATGGAGTGGCGGCTGAGCCCGCGCCACAGCGCCCCCTGCAGCCGAGGGGGAATCAKTGCACCYGCCCTGCCCAGCCGGGAGCCACCAGCGCCCCTGCCGGCTGCAGCCGTAACTGCACCACAGGGGAAAGTGCTTGACAGCCAAGAGAAGGCTATTGTTGGGTCTCTGTTTTTTTCTTTYTGTTGCTGCTGCTGTTGTTATTATGTGCTTGCCTTGTTTTATACCTGTATTCTAGTGAGGAACTGTTATTCCTTTTCCCATATCTTTGCCTGAAAGACACCCATAATTTCAAGTTACAATAGTTTAGAGGGAAGGGGGTCATGTTTTCCATTCCAAGAGAGATTCCCACCTTCCTTGGCAGGCATCTGTTTTTCAAACCATGATGTAAGGTGAGGAATTCAATGCTTTGAAACTTCTGGAATATGGGAACAAGGCTATRTAACTATCACAGACTAAGTTTGTATCTTTGGGGTCCTATTGTGAGGAAGCAACACAGGGGGGAATTTTCTCCCAATCCTTCACCTACTTCTTTGGGTCTACAACAACAGCTTCTGAAGAGTTAAAATATCTCCTACAAGTTAAAGATAYGATACACTTTTTGATGGTTTTGCTGTGTTTACTCAGTAAGGTCCATTCACCATTCAGTGACAGGGTGAGGTTACCTTGGGTAGCTTCCCCAAAACTTGTCACAGAGGTTGGGGACACTGCCCAGCAGCACCACCTGCAGTCAGAGGGAAAGATGGATAGTGCAGCAGTGGAACAAACAGATGTTGCAACTGWCCAGATTCCAGCTAAATCACAAAAGGCAGCCACACCCAGCAGCAGTTGCCCCTGTGCAGAAGAGGAAGTATAAAACCAAGTCRGTGCACCCAGCTAATGATGATGAGGTACCATGACCCTGACAATCAGCAGAGGAACTGGAGCCTGAGATCATCACTGACTGCCTGTTTTTTGACAGTTTTCGCAGTGTGCAAAAAGACATTACATGGGRGGGCAGGCCAAGGCCTTTTTGGCTTGGTTGATTTGAGTTGTGGACCTTATGGGTACAGGCATGCATTTTGATGGTACCAATGCAAGGTTTTTGGGATCCTTGGCCCAGGATGTGGCCATTGAGCAGGCATTTGTGAGGGAGGCARGACCCCTTTCTTTCCTGGAGTGGCTTATAACAAGTGTAAGAGAGAGGTTAGTTTACAGAGACAGACTGCAGGAACACCATCATGAAAAGCCCCGGAAGACATGGAGGAAGGGATCCAAYGCCTGAGAGAAATGGTAGTGTTGGAGATACTTTTTGGAAGGGATGATTAACATAATAACCCTGAGAAGTCAGGTGCAGAGTGCAAATGTGGTGGAGCGTTGCACATCAGGAGCCACTTGAACACTCCAGTTTAATGAGAAATGTGCATCTCGGGGGCAACCAAGAGACAATGGACTCTGTAGCAAGCTAACTTGAGAATTATGAGAGCATGATTCAAGTCCCAATGTGGGTCCACATCTCTGCTGTAAAGACATTGGTTGAGAATCTCAAGGATGATAATAAAAAACTCAGGAGATTAGGGAGAGATGTTTACCTGTGGCACCAGTGGAAACTAGAGCCCTTGAAGTTAGAGCCAGATGCCCTCCAGCCAGAGAGAGTGGGTGTGCCCCACAAACTGACTTGTGGTATTTCCTATTTGGCCATGGAGAAGACATGAGACAGTGGGACAGGAAACCTACCTGTGTCCTGGCAACCCCAATACAAGAACTGAGGGAGAAAGGAAAAGGGAAGTTGGTGAGAGTGAGTGCAGTACCAGTTTCCTGTGAGCAAGGGTCTGCCCCACTGCAAGGTACCTCCCATATGTATTCACAAGACCAAGTAGAGGCACCAGGGAATGACTRTGTCTGCTGGACTGCGTGGATCCAATGGCTTGGCATGTCAGATCCACAAGAATACAAGGCTTCAGTTGATGCTGGCACTCAATGTATGTTAATACCATCAGGATATGTGGGGTCAGAAACAGTCTTCATTTCTGGGGTGACRGAATTCTCAAGAGCTGATGGTGTCAGAAGCTGAAGTGATTTTGACTGGGAAGGACTGGCAGAAGCACCCCATTGTAATTGGCCTGGATACCCCATGTATGCTGGGTATTGACTACCTTAGGAACCGATATTTCCAAGATGAAAGGGTACATCAATGGACTTTTGGAATCCCTGCTGTGGAGACAGAAGGGGTTAAGCAGCTAAATACRTTTCCTGGACTGTCAGAGAATCCTTCAGTGGTTGGACTTTTTGAAGGCAAAAAACCAGCATTACTGGCAGTACCAAATGAATCCAGATGCTGTGACCCCCATTAACAAGACGATCCATGAGCTGGAGGGCCAAGGAGTGTTCAGCAAGGCCCACTCAYCCTTCAACAACCCCATTTGGTCTGTGTGCAAGTCTGATGGAGAATGGTGATTGACAGTGKCTTGAATGAAGTTACACTGAGTGCTGCTGTGCTGGACATGCTGGAGCTTCAGTGTGAGCTGGAGTTCAAGGCAGCAAAGTGCCACTACTGGCAATTGCTAATGCATTTCTCTCAATTCCTCTGGCAGCAGAGTGCAGGCCACAGTTTGCCTTCACCTGGAGGGGTGTGCAGATTGCCCCAGGGGTAGAAACACAGTCCTGCCTCTCATGGACTGATCCAGGCTGTATTGGAGAAGAGTGAGGTTTCTGAACATCTTCAATATATGACATMATTGTGKGGGGGAATAAGSCAGCAGTAATTTTTCAGAAAGGAGAAAAGATTATCCAGATTTTCCTGAATGCTGGTTCCGTGATGAAAAAAAGCGAGGTCAAGGGATTTGCCCAAGAGATCCAGTTCCTGGGAGTGAAGTGCAAGACAGATCTCTCAGATTCCTGCTGAGGTCATCAGCAAGATCACAGGGATGTCTCCACCAACCAACAAGAAGGAAACACGAGCTTTCCTGTGTTCCATCGGTTTCTGGAGGATGCACATCCCAGAATACAGTCTGTTTGTGAACCCTCCCTACCTGGTAATTCACAAGAATGATTTCYGCTGAGGCCCTGAACAGCAACAAGCCTTTGCCCAGATCAGGCAGGAGACTACTCATGTGGTAGCYCTYGGCCCAGTCAGGACAGGACCAGAGGTGAAGAACGTGCTCTACTCTGCAGCTGGGAGCAATGGTCTKTCCYGGAGCCTTTGGCARAARGTGTCTGGTGAGACTTGWGGCCGKCCACTGGGATTCTGGAGCCGAAGCTACAGCGGGTCTGAASCCARCTACACCCCAACAGCGCAGGAGATCCTGGCAGCCTGAGAAGGAGTTCAGGCTGCCCTAGAGGTGATTGATGCAGAAGCACTCTCTTCTGGTACCCTGACTACCCATTCTAGGGTGGATGTTCAATGAAAGGTTCTGTCTATCCGTCATGCCACTGATGCTACATGGASTAAGTGTTTGTTTACACTGTGCCCCCGTATTGGAAACCTGAATCACCCCTGGGATCTTGAAAATAATTATGAATTGGCCTGAAGGTGAAGACTTTGTTCTGAGAGATGAAGAGGAGCAGTACAGTTGACTTGGGCTGAGGAAGCTCTGCCATACAACCAACTGCCGCAAGAAGAAACTCRCTATGCTCTTTCACTGATGGTTCYTGTTGCATTGTAGAAATGAACTGAAAATGGAAGGCAGCTATATGGAGCCCCACACAACAAGTTGCAGAAGCTATTAAAGGAGAAGGATTGGCCAGTTTGCACAACTCAAAGCTATACAGTTGGCCCTGGACATTGATGAATGAGAGAAGTGGCCAAAGATTTACCTCTGCACTGACTCTTGGATCATGGCAAATGCTTTGTGGGGGTGGCCATACAGGTGGAAAAAGGCCAACTGGCAGTCTAGAGGAGAACCAGTCTGGGCTGCTGAAGAATGACAAAACATTGCCACTTGGGTAGAGAAGCTGACTGAAAGTCCATCGTGTGGATGCTCAAGTGCCCAGGRGTTGGGCTAATGAGAAGCACCAAAATAATGAACAGATGGATCAGCCTCCAAAAATCAAAGTATCACAGATAGATTTGGGTTGGCAACAGGAGAGGGAGTTGTTCATAGCTCAATGGGTCCATGATACCTCTGGCCATCAGGGCAGAGATGCCACCTGTAAGTGAGCACAAGACYGAGGAGTGAATTTARCCATAGWCAGTATCTCCCAGGTTAGCCATGATTATAAGACGTGCTGTGATCAGGCAGGCCAAGCAGGTGAAGCCCCTGTGGTGTAGGGGAAGGTGGTCCAAATATAAGTAGAGAGAGGCCTGACAGGTTCATTATTTCACACTGCCTAAAATCCACCAAGGCAAACATTATATGCTCACAGTGGTAGAATGTTTTGCCAATCGACATGGGCAATGRAATGGACACWGACACCAATAGGAAGAATGGTCTTRTAATTTTTACTGTTAATACTGAGGCAAAACAGAGGTAAAAGGATACATTTGGTAAAACAAACTAATTACTTGCTTAGTTTTAGCAACAAGTGAAAATAAGCAAGGTAATGCATCTATTGGTTACTATATGAGAGAGAGAGAGAGAGAGATAGAGAGAGAGAGAGAGAGAGAGAGAGAGGGGGAGAGGGAGAGAATTGTGCATTATGCAGAGTCTGCAGTTTCTGTGGAGCCCTGTTTTGCAGTGAGGACCTGGAGAGTCCTTCCTGGCAATTAGGAAAATACTTCGTGGTCTGTCCACCTTACAGGTGGTGAGGTCTCCAGTTCATGCAAAAAAAAGGGTCCAGCTTTATAGCCCAAATTGACAAGTCCAAATGATTMATTTGCCTTTTTTGCAGAAAAYATCTGGTTCTGATGGCCTGCTTCCTGACCAGCTGGGACCAGGGCTCAGCCAGARCCCAGGCCATGGCTGGGAGGGTTTTGCCTGCATCATTCTACTAATGRGTCTCTAGGGATATCTGTAGGGAGGATTTCTTGATATATCTCACACAAAGTTATACAAACATCTATTCAACAGCCTGTTTGCCATTAAGAACAATTAATACAAATATTTTAATCATCTATTTTTAACCAAAGAACTTCGATGGTGTTAATAGCATCATGCTCAGCATTCATCTTGTAAGTCTATTCAGGCTTTGGCCTGCTGCTCAGGCCTTAGCATATTATAGAAGCAAACACTGGATGATTGGAGATATTCCCTGTGCATCATGCTACTGCCTGCAACACCATCTTGGGCCTTGAAAAATAAATCCTTTAGAGGTGTGGTACCCCTGAGAGAATTGAGTCAGACAATGGGACTCATTTCAA
Organism: Malurus melanocephalus; assembly: GCF_030028575.1. Lineage (NCBI taxonomy): Eukaryota > Metazoa > Chordata > Aves > Passeriformes > Maluridae > Malurus > Malurus melanocephalus. Next base: position 141,120 of record NW_026623820.1, on the reverse strand, counting down.
GAAACCAGCTAGAGAACATGGTATTGTGTACCACATCATGTACCACAGAGAGTGTACCACAGTGAATGTACGACATTCCTTACCATGCACCAGCTGCTGGGAAGTTGAGAGGTGCAGTGGGCTATTAAAAACAGCAGTGAAGGTGAAGGGAGGTAGGGCCTTCAAGTGGTGGGATCTGCCTTTAGCAAAGGCTACATAGTTAACATCAGAGGTTCCACTAACTAAGCTGGCCCTGTCCAGTCTGAACTCCTGCATACTACAGATCGAGATAAGGTTCTGGTGGTGCAAATGAGAGGTATATTATGAAGGACTGGATTAATTCTGCCTTGAGAAAAGACAAACCCATTTGTAGGGTTGTCTGTACTCAGGGACGTGGTTTCACTTGGTGGGTGATGCAGAATGAAGGGGAAACACGATGTATACCTCAATGGGACCTTGTTTTGAAGTGAACTATGACACTGTGTCTGTATCTGTATCTGCATTTATTTATGTATATAATTAAGATAATGCATGTTTTAAAAGTGTAAGTTCAATGTAACATGTTGATATGGGAAAAAAAAAAAAGTGGGGTGGTTAATGTTGGCAGTTAGGTTTTCTCAAAGGAATTGCATCCTGTTTGTTGTATTCCCGAGGCCACCGTTAMCCCCTGGGGAGGCTCTGGGCTCACACTGGAGCACCCCCTGGAGCCACGGGGGAGCCACTGCAGCCCTTCTGCCTCACCTGGGCCAGCAGCTCCCCCTGCCGGTTCTGGGCATAACTACACCAAAGGGGAGATTGCTTAACCGGGGGGAAAGCTTCTCGTTTGTTGTTTTATTTTGTTGTTTTTTCTTTCTTTCTTTTTTTTTTTTTTTTTTTTTTTTTTTTTTTTTTTTTTTTTTTTTTTTTTTTTTTTTTTTTTTTTTTTTTTTTTTTTTTTTTNATATATATATTTACTAGAAGAGAACTGTTGTTCCCTTTCCCAGATTTTTGCCTGGAAGTCCTGTATTTTTGAAGTTATAATAATTTGGAGGGAGAGGTCCACCTTTCCATTCCATGAAGGTTCCTGCCTTCCTTGGAGACACCTATCTTTTAAACCAGGACACTGGATAACAAGCATAATAGTCTGAATCTGTAATAATTCCCAGTCATTCCTCATAATTTATATTCAGATAGCAGGACTTTGTGTATATATAAAAGTATTTATTCTGTTTTTCCCCATATTGTTTCTCTTGGGACGTTGCTGTGACAGTTCAAGACCAGAGATGAAAYTGATTTTTCTTTTCCCATTATTTACAGTGGGGCTCCCGAAAAAACCTGCTGGCAGTGAACAATATCAGCTCTGTGGTGATTCTCAGTGAGGAGGCCATGTTGGCACATTTTCATCAGCAGGTGGCTGTGGTACAGGTGTCTCCCAACCTCTTCAATGTGACTATTTTCAGCACAGGAACCACTCACAGCCTTCGTGTTGATATGAATGCTAATGGAGTCTTTGCTACTAAGGTTAATTGTTTTGCTTTTTATTTTTCATTTATTTGCCTAATCAGTTGCCTAGTTAAATTAGTGGAGACCAAACTTTCTAAGTCTTTACGATAAGCCCTTTTTTAATATTCAACTTAGCGTGTTATAAAATTATTGTTGTGACAGCAGCAATGGTGCTGTGGTGGAGCTGTTTTTTTAAGCTAGCATAGGGACTCAGGAATTTTCTAGGGTGCTCACCAGTATCTGGAGAACTTTTGGGCTTCTAAAAGCCTTCAAACGCAATGTCCAGSGGGACTAGTAAATTATAGCTCTTGTAGGGGAGTTCTTGCTGTGTTATTGCATTAATTACTGCATGTTTCCAAAAAGAACTGAATGTAAGTATTCATTTGGTGGTTTATTTATTTGTTTGTTTGTTTTAGGATGCTGTAGTATTCTGGAATGGGAAGCAAGTGGCTGTCTTTGAGTGCACAGGAGATACCTTCAGAAGTGCAGGTAGGGCTTAAAACATTGGTCAGAGTTGGAATGCTTTTCTTCCAAAGTCATATATTCATTCATGGTAGCTGATGCACTGCAATCATAAAATCGCAGAACAGTTTGAGTTGGAAGGGACTTTAAAGTGCATCTTGTTCCAATCTCCCCTGCCATGGGCAGGGACACCTTCTTCTAGACTGGAAAAAAMCCCTCAGGGCTTGAGAAAAACTTTYRTGTGTAGCTAAATCACATCGTACATGGACTTGCACAAAACATGGTATGAGGCTAGAGCGATTTATTTTTATTTTTAATTGCACTGCTGATGTTGTCAAGAACAGCATTTTTTTCCTGTTTGGGTAGCTGTGGCTCCTGTTGCCGTTACGGRTAAGACATGGCAAAGGCTACTGAAGGTTTTTCCGCTTTGCTTGATAAAAAGTGTAATCAAGGTTACATAACACTTATATAGTATCTGAGAAGGAGGCTTTTTGTCCCAGCTCCCAAGAGAAGTTGTCCCATAAATTGCTGTAAACAGTGCCAAGCAGAGTAAATTTGCATTTTACATGATTTATTCTGCCTAAATATTTCTGCCTTGAGAAACAAGTAATGCAGAATTCCACGAATCCCATCCAAAATATTGAGATTTGTCTTTTAAGAAACATTAAGCGTTTTCTCCTTGTCTATGTTTACTGATATGTTTTATAACTTTTCCATGTTGAATCATTGCTTTAYTGCCACCAAGGTCGCAACAATCTACACCACTTTTGAAGTTGTTGCAGAGCCACTTTTCTGACAGAGAGATTTTATTATCCCTCTTCACTAGCATTTCAAGGAAGGAAGAAATGAATTGTCTTACCAGTACTTAGAACC